>NC_143485.1:29396506-29696506 GCF_027475165.1 Benincasa hispida
CCCCAGCAAGACGGTAAGCAACATGTCGAGCTGAATGCCCTTAGCGTGTCAGTTGATGCGTGAAATTAATTGTCATTCAATGGTTGCAATCAGCCTCATGACTCATGAGGTGTGCAATTGATGAACAATCTGTACAGTCATTTGTACTTGTTCATGTGATAAAAAATGTATATTTAAACTTAAGACATTTTTTTCCTTATGTATATACCCATATGAAATGCATCGGAATGATTGTTTCTCGAAGTGTTGTTATAATAGTGGAATAATTTAATTATGTAAATAAATAAGTGATTTAGTTTTATTTTATTTGATAACTGAATTTTGTTGAATAGAATGTATCATGGAATATTTTATTTCTTTAACAAATTTGGAAATTTGTAAAAATTTTATTTTTTTTGTCCAGAAAAATAATGATTATTTTAATTTGATTCCACAAATTATTCTTTGTGATGACAATACGAGAACCTTGATTGAATATAGGTTAATTGTGGTGGGTAGCAAAATTGTTTTTTATATTTGTAAATATGTCACATAAATATATAATTTGTCTATATAGCAATTACTTACTATTTATATGCTAGTATATTAGTGGTACGTTACTATTAGGAATTTTTTGTTATTTGATATCAATAAATTTGTTATTGATACTAGTTACTATTTTTAATCTTTTGATATAATAAATAGATGATAAAATAAATGAGCATGCAAAACAACCACCTAAACAAGATGGTGAAATGTCATTGATATGCCCTTTTTAATCATGTTAATATTAATATACCTTTTTCAAGATGTGCCTTTTTTCAATCGTATTAATGTCAATATGGTATATTGGCGATATAATTAATAACAAATAGTTTGAAAATGATAGTTAAATGACATCAATAAGCCATTTTCCCATATTGATTTAGTATTTAAGTAATAGGTTTGAATAGCGAATAAGTATACAAAACATAATTGTAAGGAAACTAAGTATTATTAGTAAAAGAACATATAAATAATATTGATAAATAATAAATATAAAATTATATATATATATATATATATATATATATATAATTTTATATTTATTATTAGTATGATATATCAACAATCAACCTAATAATATAAGTGTGCATGCAATTAAAGTACATCCCACTTTTTGTTACAAGAAATTTGGGGACAATATAAAACAAAAGTTTAATACCACAAAATTGGTGGAGATTTCAAACCCCTCATCCCGAAAGAGATCTTTAAAAAAGGTTGTTGGTCCCTCCACGTCGTGATGATGTTGCTAACTTAAATAATTGGAATCTTGAGTTCTCTTCATCATGAGTGAAGATCAATGGTTAAATCACATATGCTCCATGTTGTGATGATGTTGCTAACTAAAATCATTGGAATCTTGAGTTCTCTTCATCGTGGGTGAAGATCAACAGTTAAATCATATATAAAAAATTGGAATTTTTGAAGAGAAAATAATTTCTTTTCTTTTTTTTTTCGTGCTCTATTATTATATTATTATTAAACTAATCTTTTTTCTTTGTTATATTCCATCTACGAATCTTCAAATTTCTATTATGTTTTTGGGTCTTTTTGAAAGGCGTTAATAAGAACAATATTTCTTTGATTTAATTACTGATAAATTTTATGTTGAATCAATATATTTTTTTTTGTGTGTTTATTATTATATCATTTTAACTTTAAAATGACTTCAATCAACCATAAAAGGGGAAATTTATTTGCTATTACATTATTTTCAAAGATATATATTCAAAATCCTATAAACTTTAAATTTGAAATTAGAGGAAATTTGTTTGTGTTAAATTAAATAAATGATACTTTATTTAGTTTATTAAACCAAATTGTAATGAATTGGATTTACACTTTTATTCATTTTTTAAAAAGAAAAATAATAATAAGATATTAATTTTTTTAAAAAAAAAAAGAAAATGAAACCATTGAGAAGTAATTGTAATGAGTTCGTTGTTTCTTAAACAACTATTGTATTCATATAAGGAAATAAAGATTGAGGAAATTGTGTTACATTTTAAATATTTAATTAAACAATGGGTTAAATTAAAAAATGTATTGTGTTCAAGTTCAATATTTTCCATTTTATTTCATAAATGCAATATAAACAAAAATGTATTGTGCCAAATTTCAGATTCACACATATTCATATATGATATAACAATATTGGTGTTTATGTTCCAACAAAAGATAACTATTTAAATAATAAAAATTTGAGTGGTGATGGATTATTATTATTGTTGTTATTATAATTGTTATTATCACTTTTTATTTCCAATGAGTAAATATATATAACGAAAGAATAGTAACGAAAATAATATGGTTTAACAATAAAAAAATATAAGTAAATATTTCTATAAATGAGTTATGTTTATTAGTTAAGTTTTTTTTGTTCATTTTCAAATATGGTATTAAATTATATATGTTTTAGTTTCAATTACATATATCACATATTTATAGTGCACTATATATTGGTCGATCAAATTCTACATACATAAAAAGCCATGTTAAGATTAATTTTAAATGCATACTTTTGTTTTGTATATATATCATTTGTAAACAAACGCACTGAATAATTTTTAGTTCAATATAATTTTTAATTCAATAAAGTAATTTAATATACCTTATTTAAAAGTAATTTAATATTATTATAAACATTTTGATAATAGATGGCCATTAGATAAACATGCTTAGTATGCATTGACTATGTGTCATACCTCTATTTTCCAAAGTGTTGTCCGTGCATCTTAACATTACACATTATTAGTGTCTATATAGTCTACCTCCTACTTGCCTAATTGTTTATAAATAGTAACATTTGATGGGTTTTGGAAGATATATATTGGGCAAAGTCCATGAAAATTGGAGAATATAGAGAATTTAGAGAAATTTCTTATTTTATATTAATTTTGTTCATTTATATATTTTAACAACCCAAGTTTGTATACAAACATTGTTCGTTGCTTTCGTGATTCGAGCTAGGAATGTATTGTATAAAATAATCTAAAAAAATAAGTTCTAAGTATGAAGGATGCGTTGATGCTTTGATGCGTTGATGTATTCGTAACGCGTTGATGCGTTAGAGATGTGCAACAGAATGCATGACACTCCTCTATTGACGTCAAGTTTTCCTAAATCAGATCCAAGTATAAATCCAATTTAAGTTCCTGGTAAGTCCAAGGTCGAACTCAGAGATTCAGATTAAACTAACACAGACCTTGCGTTGTAACTGTTGTAGGGATATCCTAAATATATGGAGAAATGTGTTATTTACACTAAGGTGTTGTGTGTGTGCAAGAAGATACAAAAGGGTTGAGTAGAGAATGATGGGTCGTGTGGAAATGGATTTTAATGCAAGTGGTATGCGTCGATCTAAGTGAATGTACACGAACTAGAGTGTGATGAATGAGATGATTTGTTTATCTTTGTTTATGCATTAGACTATATTCGACACTTCTCAATGCGAATAATATACAATACTTATCTCTAGGATATATGCGTTAAACACAAGATGCAATATAACGCAGTAAGTCTATCTCTAGATGTACTATGCGTTCTAATTCGATGCTGACTTATTTATTCTCTCGAATAGTCTTAAGCTAAAGATGCATTTACCAATTGATCAAGTTGGCTTAAACGTTTGAAACGGAATTTTGCATGAAGTATAGATGCAACCAACACAAACAAGAAATAAACAATGGCAAAGTGTGATAGATCAAATATGTGAATTTATAAAGCAACAGATTGTCTTTACAAAAGCAATACTTAATCAGATGAAAGGGTGAAAGCGATAAATGAGATGAAAGGAAACGAGTCAAGCCATAGAGTACAATTTCTTGTCCTCTTTGGCTCAATTCTAGTTGTGTACAATCACTTGTATAAGAATTGGACGAAGTGTCTCTCTCAAGCTTGGCTTCCTCCGCTCCTTGATCGACGGTGGTGGTGGTTCTCTTCCCTTTCGCTTTTCTCGGCACCACAACACAGCTCTAAAGATCTAAAACTACGACTAAGCTAACACTGAGACTAAATATGGAGAGTGAGAACTTGGAATTTTTCTGAACTTTGAACTCTGGAGGGATTTCTTCTATTTATAGGCATTGGTCTTCTCCAGCTTGATGATGGGCAACATTAAAGTCCATGCCCTGGTCAGCCGCCTGACACTTAGATGCTTTTCAGACGCCACCTACTGCAGTTGCCCATGCTTGCAAGTGGTGATTTGACACAAACAACCTGAATCAATGAATCTTCCTTGCGTTGAATCCCTCCGACGCATGGCCCATGCGTTAGACCTTACCTGCGACACTTCTTAATCATGCATTAACCTCTTGTTGAAATCCTGCAATATAATATGTTAATGTCGTGGTACTTTAGTAATAAACATTCTTTTGCATGAGTTTGCTAATGTCTGAGTAATTCCATGCGTTTCTTCTAAAAATGAGGAGAATTTATCATTAAAAACCTTAATTGTTCCAACTTAAGAGCCACAATAACTTGTATTTCTACAAGTTATCAAACATTATAGGAAATTAAATAATGAATGTTAATTAAGGTTCAAGATTAAATCTAGTTATTAGTAAACAAGTTCTATGTTTAAGCCATTAAGGTTAAAATTTGGCCTATAAATCTTATTGGTCATTAAATAAATAACAAACATAATATTAAATTGAAAATTAAGCAAATATCCAAGTAAGGAAAAAAATCTAGAAAATAAAATAATAACAATATAAGAACATTTTGAAGAAAAGTAAATAATAATAATAATAATAATAATAATAATAATAATAAAAAAAAATAATAATAATAATAATAATAATAATATGTAAAAGGTTTAAGATAATAATGATATTTTTTTAAAAAAAGAGATAAATATAAAAAAAGTTAAACATTAAAAAAAGAGAGATAAATATAAAAGAAGATAAACATAAAAAAAAAGATAAATATAAAAAAGAAAGAAAGAAAGAAAGAAAAAAATAAATATAAAAAAAGATAAAAAAAAAAAAGAAAAAAGAAAAAAGAAATATAAATATAAAAGAAAATAAACAAAAAAAATAAATATAAAAGAAGATAAACATTAAAAAAAATAAATATAAAAAAATAAACAAAAAAAGGGAGGTCAGTTAAAACTTCTCTACAAATAGGGAAGTGGAGCACTTTGTTGACAAAAAAATAAAAATAATAATAATAATAAAGAGCATTTCAAGACCAAATCATACAGAATAATTATTGCAGGGTAAGTAGTTTATCTCACCTTCTCTTTAAGTGTTTTATGGTAGTATACCTTTGTTATGTTGTTTTATTATGTTCTTATTGTTATGTGACATTACATGTTTAAAACACGTTTCTCTACAAGGGACCCCACGCATTATGTTTGTTCACGATTATATTAAGATCAAGTTTTAACTAGATACAGGTTATGCTTCCAGTACTGGCAGGGCATGTATGGTTGTACCCCTCTAAGCCCAATCTTACGTTACGATTTGATATGTTAGGGACTAGCAGGGTATGCATGGTTGCACCCCTCTATTCCAATCTTACGTTTATGATAATGGTTGATGTTGGATGCGACTCTGGTCCTACTGACTACATGACCTGCTAATCATCAGATGGGGTTAGTTTTCACTTAAATCCTCATCTTCCTACCAAGGCGAAGGAACTTACATTGGAAGCATAACTAACCACCTCATGTTATTATAAGTTTATGTTTTGGGTCCCAATCATATGTTTTCATGACATGTTGCATGTGACTGTGCATTTGATCACTGCCTTAAGTGAGAACTACTAACTAGGTATATTAGATACTCAGGTAAGGACACAGCGTAAGTGGAATGACCAAACGTCGCTCAATGGGCCAACCATAAAACTCACTATTTTGGTTATATATGCATTTTATTCCACTACGCTAATGTTTTATGGATCCTGGTGTTTTGTAAAATAAATTTTTTGTATAGTTTTGCTACTTCATTAAAAAATTTTAGACATGTTATTTTGAAATTTTTACCAAAATGCATCTCATGATAGAAAAACTCTAAGTATGCATGTTGTAATGGTCGAACCTTATTATGTAAGGGTCTGGCCGTTTATTTATTTATTTTAATATTATATTATAGTTTTGGTATTCGTGTTCTGATTGTGCTCATCAAGTTTACAACACGTTATCAACACGAGCTCTTATCGTTTTCCTTCCTAAAGGTAGGTTCTAAAGGTATGTCAATTTTTCTCTCTTCGTTATAATTAATAAATTTAACATTATTTTACATATTTATTTCTAAGATACGTATAATATTTTATGATAGTTTTGCCATGATAAGTCTCACAAAATCAAAATTTGTCACCCTTGATATCAACGACAATAATTATTTGTCTTAGGTGTTTGATGTCGAAATCCACCTGGATGCGATGAATCTTGGAGAGATTATTAAAGAGGGAAATACGACATCCAGTCAGGACAAAACAAAAACTATGATTTTTCTTCATCATCATCTCTACGAGGGATTGAAAATAGAGTATCTTACCACAAAAATCCCCATATCTTGTAGAGAAATTTGAAAGAGAGGTATGATCATTAAAAAAAAAAAAAACAATTATTCTTCCTAAAGCTCGTTATGAGTTGATGCACTTAAGGCTACAAGATTTCAAATCAGTAAGTGATTACAACTCCACATTATTTAAAATCAATTTGAAACTGTTGTTATGCGGAGAGAAAATTAATGATGTTAATATGTTAGAGAAGACATTTTCTACATTTCATGTCTCGAATATGCTCTTACAGCAACAATATCGAGAGAAAGGTTTTAAACAATATTATGAACTAGGCCAAACAAAATAACGATTTATTAATGAAAAATTAAGATTCTCGACCAATCGAAACGACACCATTTCCTGAAGTGAATGCTGTGAATTGTTGGGTTTTATGTCCTAAAATTCGTAGTATATAAGCAATGGAACTTATTCTGAAAATTAAATAAAGGTGTTATTGAATATATCTATTGCTTGAATAGAAATCCAATAAACCTAAAAGTCCTTTGACTATTGGATGAGTACTTGAACTTTATGTGGAGACATAAAGGTGGATTAGGTTCGAGTAAATAGTTAAAATGATCTCTAGTATATGGATAAGGTTGGGTACCTTATTTTGGTAACACTATTAATGCGGCCCGCTCTGTAGTTGTTACAAGGAGTTGTAAAGTGCTACAAACGAAGCGATCCTAATTCGTTCATGTTGGACATGAGGAGTGGGGTTGTCCTTGTGCAAAAGAGTTTGTACAAGATCGGACTACGAAATGAGTCACTCTTACTTTATAATGTTGTTTACTGTTTAAGACTGACTATTTCAAAGCGATGACATAGATAACTTGACCTTAATCCTGAGCTAACTATGAATTCCTGTTTATTCGGGATTGCCCGTAGATTTGCATAGGTGAGGGTTAGCTCAACAGCGCTGGCTCAATAAAACCGTCATTTCAGGGGTAAGACTGACAATTGTTCATTAGAGGATCAGTGGGGATTTAAGGAACAAGAGGTAATTTCGAGGGTAAAACAGAGATTTGACCCAGCCGTTATTACGAACAACCTGTGAAGGGTTAACTTACTAATCATGGTTATATCGAGCGGACATAATATATCTACAGTGAGGGGAGTTCAACTATGGGCTTTAGTGGAGCGACCCATTAGTTAACGAATGAGGGTTAGATCTGAGTTTAGCCGATTAATCTCGGATCGTTGGAGCCCATGATCTGTAGGTCCATGAGGTCCCCCTATTAGCTCGAAAATGGATTAGCTCTAGAGTAGCGTGATAAGTTAATTTGAAACGTTCAAATTAGAAATTAAACAGAATTGGAGAAAATATATTTAAATATGATTTAAATATATGAAGATGAATTTGTGTAAAAATTAATTTAATAATGGATATTAAATTAATTAGAATTATTTAAATTGTTTAAATAATTATTTATTAATTTTATTAGAAAATTAATTTATGAAATTAATTTGTAAAATTAATAAATTTTTATTTAAGAAATAAAATATGATTTTAAAATCAATTTTAGATTTTGGAAATAGAAAAATTACACAAAAAGGAAAAAAGTGTTTTTCCATGTTCATCTTCAATAGTTGCTCACTAGGAACCCATCACCTCCTCCTTCATTAAACTCCAAGCATGGGTTGCATCTCATGCAACACATCTCTTTGCATGATAGTCTGCAAATATTGAAAAGGTTGGAGTAAAGTTGAAGATGATGAACCGATTGAATTTTTGCTGAAAATTCGGATGAAGGAGGTGTTCTTCAATGGGTTGGTTCAGTGAGCTTTCTCCATAATCCATTTGATTCTAGCTTATTTTGAGTCCCACAACTCAATCGAGAGCATCAAGAGGATAGTAGGAAAGATCTTGTGGTGGTCTACACAAGGATTTGGAGGATTTTGCACTTGGAAATAGAGATTTCAACGGTTCGGCCAAGGTATGTTCTTGAAACCCATTATACTTTGTTTTAGAATGTTTATTTTATGCCAAAATTAATCAATTAGAGTGCTTATGGATCCTGATGTCTTCTGTTGTGCGCTGGTGTCGATCCAACATGAATTTTGATAATAATCATGGTGGTGGTCGAGGTCATGATCGTGGCAGAGGAAGAAATAATAATTATTTTTCATGGTGATCGTTTTAATCATTCAAATTTCAAAAGAACCACACAAAATGATGTTCACAAAGGAAAAACTCTACAAGATAAGAGTTCAAAAATTGTTGAAAATCAATGCTTCTGATACGAAATAACTAGGCATTAGTCATACACCTGTCGTACATCAAAACACTTAGTTGATCTCTATCAAGCATTCCTAAATGAAAAAGAGAAAAATGTGGAAACAAATTTTGCACACCAGGACATTGACATATTTGACCCATTCAATATGAAAAATTTGGATGTGGTAGACTTCTTTGAATCTACTGAAGAGAAAATCGATAAAATTGATGAAACATCAAGTGTTTCCTTTGACTTTGAAAATATCTAGACTTAATGTTGTTTTTTTATTCATCTCCATATTTTTCTCCTCTTAGTAGATGTTAACCTTTATATATTCCAAATGTTGTTTTTTCTTATTGTAATTATTTTCTTTTAATGAAGAAACCTGGATCATTTTCATATGTTGGGGTAAGTCAAACATAAGAAAGAAGTTCAACCCTAGCCCAACAAGTGTATGCTGACTCAAAAATGAGTAAAGAAAAATGTATATTGGAAGAGTTACCTGCTTTATCTTATGGATTATATTATACTCATATACGAGTAATTGAAACATATGCAACAATAAACCTGAAGTTCATGAATCCAAGCATGTTTAAAATTTGGCATGACATATTAGGTTCTCTAATGATGAGAAGAATTATTAAGAATTCAAATGGACATCCACTGAAGAACCAGAAGATTCTTTAATCTAATGAATTATCATGTGATGCTTGCTCTCAAGGAAAATTAATTATTAGACCATCACCAGTGAAAGTGGAGACTGAATCACTTACATTTTTAAAACAAATTCATGGTGATATATGTGGACTTATTAACCCACAAAGTGGACTATTTAGATATTTTTATGGTATTAGTAGACGCATCCAGCAAATAGTCACACGTGTGCTTATTATCAAGTCAAAATCTTGCATTTAAAAGATTACTTACTCAAATAATTAAGTTAAGAGCACAATTTCTTGATTATACAATTAAGACCATTCGTCTTGATAATGTTGGTGAATTTACTTCCCAAACTTTTTATAATTATTGTATGTCAATTGGGATAAGTGTTGAACATCCTGTAGCTCATGTTCATACACAAAATGGTTTAGCAGAATCAATCGTAAAACATTTGCAGTTAATTATTAGACCATTGCTTATGAGAGTTAAACTTCCTACATCGGTATGGGGACATGGTATTTTGCATATAACATCACTTGTACGCATTAGGCTAGTATCTTATTATAAGTACTTACAATTACAATTAGCTTATGGTTATGAGCCAAATATCTCCATATGAGAATTTTTGGATGTGCATTATATGTTCCAATTGCTCTAGCACAACGTACTAAGATGGGTCCTCAAAGGAGATTAGGAATATATATTGGATATGATTCCCCATCAATTATCAAATATCTTGAACCCCTAACTAGTGATGTATTTACTGCATAATTTACTGATTGTCATTTTAATGAGACAAATTTTCCAACATTAGGGGGAAGAATTAAGAAGTTGGAAAAAGAAATTACATGGAATCATCATTATTATCTCATTAGATCCTCTTACAAATCAATGTGAACTTGAAGTTCAAAAGATAAATCCTTTACAAAATATAGCAAATCAGTTACCAGATACATTTATAGATGCAAATAAAGTAACTAAGTCACAATACTAGTTGCAAATGTTCCATTGAAAATTGAGATCCTAACATAGCAAATTGTCACTAATGAGTCTGGAACACGCCAGAAGCATGGTAGACCAATGAGTTCCAAAGATAAAAATCCTAAAAGAAAAATAATTAATAGCCAAGAAGACTTGGTTGAGGATGTAAATACCAGTGAAGAAATTCATTGGCTAATGAGGAAGGTGGAATATATAAAGATAATAATGAGATTTCAATAAACTATGTCATGACAGGAAAAAGATGGAATTAAACTCATATAATTATTGACAACATTTTTTTGTATGATGTTGCTCTTAATATTATATCTGAAAATTAGGATTATGAACCAAAATCTGTTAAAGAATGTTGACATAGAAAATATTGGCTTCAGTGGAAAGAAGCAATCGAGGTACAATTAAATTCACTTTCAAAACGTCGGGTTTTTGAATCAGTAGTCCGAACACCAGAAAGTGTCAAATCTGTGGGATACAAATGAGTATTAGTGAGGAAAAGAAATGAAAATAATGAGGTCACAAGATAGCAAGATTAGTTGCACAAGGTTTTTCACAAATACCTGGTATTGATTATGAAAAGACATATTCTCTAATGGTGGATGCAATTACACTAAGATATTTGATTGGTCCAAATGTGTATGAAAATTTGGACGTGCATCTTATAGATGTAGTCACAACATATTTATATGGATCTCTTGATAATGATATTTAAATGAGAATCCCATAAAGATTTAAGGTAGATATAAATTAAATTTTGGGAATCGTATTCAGTAAAGTTATAGAGATTGCTATATGGATTGAAACAATCAGGATGAATATGGTACAATAGCCTGAGTGGATATTTGTCAGAAGAAGGATATCAAAACAATCCAATTATGTTCATATATTTTTATAAAGAAATAACAATCAAGATTTGCTATTATAACTGTATATGTTGACGACTTAAACATAATTGGGACTCCTGAAGAGCTTTCAAAGATAATAGAATATCTTAAGAAAGAACTTGAGATGAAAGATCTCGAAAAATTAAAATTTTGGCTTGGCTTGCAAATTGAGCACTTAGCAGATGAGATATTTGTTCATCAGTCAACTTATACAAGAAAAGTTTTGAAAAGATTTTATATAGACAAAACACATCTATTAAACATTCCAATGGAAATTCGTTCACTAGATGTGAGAAAGATATATTTCGATGTCGAGATGATAATGAAAAACTTCTTGGTCTTGAAATACCATATTTTAGTGCAATTGGTACACTTGTGTATCTTGTTAATAATATAAGACTAGATATTAATTTTCAGAAAATTTATTAGCAAGATATAGTTCTTCTCCAAGAAAAAGACATTGGAACTGAATTAAACATATATTCCATTATCTCCGAAGAACAATCGGCATGAGTTTGTTTTATTTAAATAAATCAAAATTTGATCTAGTTAGTTATGCAGTTTCTAAATATTTATCTGATCCACAAAAAGCTAGATCTCAAACAGGTTATCTGTTTACATGTGGAGGAACTGCTATATTATGACGATCGGTGAAATAGACCATAATAGTCATTTCTTCAAATCATGCTGAAATTCTTGCAATGCATGAGGCTAGTCGAGAATGTGTATGGCTAAGATCAATGACTTAGCACATTCACGAAACATTTGGTTTGTCTTCTAGTAAAAATCTTCCAACGATATTATACGAAGCAACACAACATGTATAACCTAAATAAAAGATGATATATTAAATGAGATAGAACAAACCATATTTCAATAAAGTTTTTTTACACTCACGATCTTGAAGAAAATGAGGACTTCACTGTACAAAAAATTTATTCGAATGATAACTCGGTAGACTTATTTACAAAATCATTACCAATCGCAACATTTGAAAAAGTGGTGTACAACAATGGAACACAACGACTTAGAGATTTTTCATGAGGGGGAATAAATATATTGTACTCTTTTAGGAGTATATATTATATGAAATATGTAATTTTTTTCCTTCACTAGGTTTTTTTCCATTAGATTTTTCCTAGTAAGATTTTAATGAGGCATATTTCATATATATAATGGGCATCTAAGGGGGAATATTATAAATATTATGATAATAGATGCCCATTAGATGCTCATGCTTAGTGTCCATTGACCATATGTCATGCCCCCAAAGTATTCATGTGTCTCAATAGTGTCCATGTAATCTACCTCCTAGTTGGCTACTTGCCGAATTGCATATAAATAGTGACATTTGGTGGGTTTTGGAAGATACACCTATATTGGATAAAATCTAAGAAAATTGGAGAATGTGAAAAATTTAGAGAAATTTCTTTTAATATTTACTTATTTTATTATTATATTTATTTTAATATTATATTTTATTGGTATTTATATTCCCGTTGTGCTCCTCAAGTTTACAAAAATATGAATTGAACTATCAATTTAATCCCGTATAATTTGAAAATTATTGTTTTCATGAACAAATAATTAAAAAAAAATGCAAAAAAGTTACAAAACAATATTTCTTTAGTACCTAATAGTAATAACTATTGAAATGAAAATATAGTCTACTTATGAAACTCTTGTAGGCATTATTTGAAGGAATCAAATTCCTGTGGAAGCGTGTGAATGCCGTGCAATTGGATTTGAATTTCGAAATCAACAAAATACATAGCAAAAAACAGAATAAACATTATAATTAAAACATGCTATTGGAGAGGAAGAGGGAAAAAGACGAACCTTACCCTTGAAGACTATTCGATATTTCCTCTCCAAGTCACGAACAAACTCTAACTCTTCTGCAATATTTTTCCCTCTCAAATTTAACGAACTGCAAACACATAGGACATTATCATTTGGGCTTCATTGCTATTCCTGGACAAGAAATAATGTACTCTGGGATCCTTTGTGATTTTGGGAAAGGAAAATGAATTATTTTTTGCTTCAGAGCAAAATTGAAAAATCAAACATGAGAGTGAGGTTTTTTGGTAGCAGTGTTTTTCTTTTATGTAACACTTACAGATCAAATACACGCCTGAGAGAGTATATCATGAAGGGAATAACTCCCCTCACTTCATCAACTGTTGCAAAGGAGTTGAGTTTTTAATTTTAAAAAAAATCTTATTATTTAATTTAATTAAAATTAAATTCAGAATTCAATTTTAATTAAATATAATTAATTAATCTGATTAATCATTTATAAAATTAATTAATTAATCTCATTAATTGATTAATTATAATCTAAATTAAATATCACATATTTAATTAAACATGCATTCAAATCATATTTAAATGTATAACTGTCTCATAACCTTAGTCTTTAATATGAATCTTATTTACATTTCTTTAATATAAATCTTATTTATATTAATTTTAACATATAGTATTTATATGAATCACATTCATATAATAAATATTTGAATCTTATTTAAATATATTACTCTCATATATTATTAGTATTAATTATAAATCACATTTATAATTAACTATATATTATAATATATCAATATACATTATATTAATTTGAATCTCATTCAAATATTTATCTCTCTTATTAATTATAAATCATATTTATAATTAACTATAGTGTATCAGTATATATTATATTAATTCTTTTATACATAATATTAATTATAAATCACATTCAAAATTAACTATGTATTATAATGTATCAATATACATTATACTTTATATTAATCAGATTAATATAAAATTTCTCTTTAAATAATTTGAACATTTCAAATTATAATAAAACCATTTATTCCTTATTTTATCCTTAGTGAACTAGCAAAAGGACTTAATAGACCTACATAAATCAGAAGCTCAAATGATACAAGATTACTTAATTAAAATTTTTAATTAATTAACCAACATTCATTAACTGTAGATCACTTCACTAAAGACCCATAGTTGTACTATTCGCATTGGAGATATATTTCTGTGTCCATGGATATAACCAATCAACAGTAAGTTGACACTTCAAGGATTGCTCATAACAACAGTTGGGTTAAATTACCGTTTTACTTTTGTAGTTACATCTAACTCCTTAAGTACCACCGATCTCTCTAATGACTAATTAATTATAATCTAACTATAAAGTAGACCTTTCTTTGGCCAGTGGGAGGGTGAGGCGTTTCATTGTTTAAGACCCGAAATAAACCCTTAAGAGAGCAATTCATCTTACTTTCCCTCAAGATGGGAAGAAGTGAATTTCATCTTGTGTAGTTGTGTTCTCAACTCCCCATTCGAATAAATCTCCAAATTTGTAGGCTTATTGAGTTAGCGTATCTGATCGCTCTCATCCATACAGATCAAAAGATTGGCCTCATAGACATGAGTTCACAGCTCATTCAGGATTACGGTCAAGTCATTTATGGTCATCTTAGTGAAATGTTAATCTCTTCATGTAACAACATTATAAAGAGAGACTAATCATTTCACGGTTCGGTCTTATATAAACTATTTATATAGGATACTTCCACTTACATGTCTCCACAATAATGATTAGAATCGATTAGTTTGTAACACTTTACAACCATTGTAACAATTAAAATTGGGCTGCATTCATAGTGTCATCAAAATAAGACACCCAACCTTATCCATATTTCACAGACCATTTAGGTTATTACTTAAACATGATCCACTTGTATGTAAACCTGTTTTAGTTATATTAAATAACATCAGATCTTATTTTTTGGATTGAGTTGTACAATTCTAAATGCTAAATAAAAGAACTCATTATTTTATTAAATAAGTAAATTCCGTTTATACAATACAAACCACGAGATTTAGGACATAATCCCCAACAATCTCCCACTTGTGCTAAAGCTAGTGCGGTATACAAAACAGTAAATATAATAATTACAATACAATAATGTACACTAATACAATAAATTAGGACATATACTATACCCAAGATTACTATTTTCATATTTTAAAATACTACTAATAGAATTATATTTTACATGCATCACACATGTTTTGTACTAGTTACACATGAGTAGGATGGACAACAATTTCAATAGGTGTTTTTTTTTTTTTTTTTTTTTGTCCTTCTTTTTACATTTTTTAATATTTTAAAAAATTTATTCTAGATTGTTAATTAAAATTCCCAATTTGACAACTTAAAAAATCAACTTTTACTTTTAAACATACTAAGTTGCATCTCCTTGTACCACAAATTTCATTTTGATATTATTAAAGTGCAATTTAGATAAGTGGTAAGTTTTTCATTTGAATAATGGTTGAAAAATCAAATTGTTGGACAAATTTCGATGTTGGAAAAAGATCTCTTCCAAATGAATAATTCTTTAAATGGAAGTTTATTGTAAGACACATTGAAAAATGTATCTTCAAAGAAAATGTATTATCTTTCTCTTTTCTAGATTTGTTCTATGTATCTAGAATCATAAGATTTTTTTCAAATGATTTAACAGTGACAAAACATATTATCAAATAAGTTATTTCATTTTTTCCTTTATTTTTTATAATTATTTTGTACATCTCTCTTTTATTATTACGATTCTTTTAAGGAGATTTAAGAGTGATACACACTTTTTGTGAATGGCTTCTCTAGAAAAAAAAATTATAAAAACAAACAAATATTTCTTTATTTTTGCTCAAATGACTGAATGTAAAGATTTTTTTTTTTTTTTTTTATTGAATTTTCAATAAATGTTCAAATATTTGAAAATAAGTATATGTATCTAAACAACTTTAGAAGTTGAAACAACCATACGTGTTTTTCTTTAATCACTATATATATTTTGTAAGATTTGAGTGAACAACTTATAATCAAACCATTTTTGTTTTTAGTACTATGTTTAATTAGAAGAAACAAGATTTTGTTTCATTCTTTTAATTTTAAGTATGTATAATATACCTTTTTTAATACTTTATTATGCTGCCCCTTATAAATTTTAATATATGTTTTATTTCATTCATTTTAATTATATCTTTATATTTTTTTTGTATTTTTATATCTCTTTCATTATTTTAAAATTTAAGGTCAAGTATATTCATAATTTTAAACAAATACATATAGTTTTAGGACTTTTTTTTATTATTAAAATTATGTCAAATGCATATTGTTCCAGCTAAATGATATATATATATATATATGTATGTATGTATATATATATATTTATTCATTCATTTAAAATTCAAATTCTACCATGAAAATTTACATTTCTAACAAAATTTAACGTGCATCACACAGTCTTTTAACTAGTATGTAATACATATCATTTGACTTTATTTGTTGAAAATGTATATTGAATTACAACTAATTAGATTTTAATTAAATTTAATTAGTCTTATTATCTAGGAATTTAAGTTTTTTGTAAAGCCTTTTTTTTTTATTTATTTTAAAGAAATTATTTGATTAGTTACCAATAATTGATTTAATAATTCAATAGGAAAAAGTTGATTTAATGATTTAACGTGAAATTACCAAGTATTTGATCAAAATAGAAAATCAAAAGTTTCTTCTAATTTGATAAGTAAAGTTTCTTCTAGTTCATAGTAAGTAGTATAGATATGATTGTTCATATTTTTAAGTAAAAAAAGTTGAATTCTTAATCAAATTCGAAAAAAAGTTCTTAAAAATTAGTTTTTTTTAGTTTTAAAAAAATTGATTTTTGAAAATATTGATAGAAAATAGATAATAAAACCAGAATTTTAGAGTTGGAATAACTGTTTATTAGGGGTCTAAAAAACCAAACTAAACTGGAAGTCCAAACCGAATCGATCTGGTTTATTCAGTTTTCTCGTAATATGACCAAAATCAAATCGAACCGAACGGTTCATTGGGTCAACCGATCCAGTAATAATTAGCTTAGGGTTCCATTCAGCATTCTCACAGTCGTTCAGCCGTTCACATTCTCCGTCGTTTAACGCTGCTGCTGTCGCCGTCCGCCGCTGGTCGTAGTCTCTAGTATTCTTTTCCTCTTTTATCTCTCTCTTTTATATTCCTCAACTTGATTTTCCTTTCTATAAACCCTCAATCCTTTCCATACCCAGTTCTTTGTTTTGGGATTATAGGGTTTTTTTTTTTTTTTTTTTTTTTTTGTTATTTTTAGATATCATTTGTTCAGCCCCTTTTAGATCTTATCCTCATTATTGTATTTCATATGGGTTTCCTGTTTGTTCTTGTTGGTTTTGATTTGTAAATACGTGTTGGGTTCCTCTTCTTTTGTTGATTTGGATGCGTGTGGGTTTTTTGTTCGGGTGGTTTTTCTTGGCTGGGTTTGGGTTTAATTCACAGTGACTTTTCTCAAAAGAAGAAAAAAGTGTTTATAAAGTTATTTTTCAAAAGCAGAGTGATTTTAAGGGTGCCACAACGTGGGGAAGACGTAAACGGAAATACTTGGTTCTGAAACGAAGATTTCTTTCTTACGAGGTATCAATTTAACGAGAATCTCCTTCTTAATCAGGTTCTTTCGATACTTTTTCCTCATAGAAACCAGTATCACTCTCGTTTTTCGGTCTGTGATTTTGTCGATATTTCTTTCATGAGGGTGATTTTTTTTCCTATTGTTGCCTGGATTATGGTTTAGGGTGGATTTCCCCCCTTCTACCAAGAGTGAATCAATACCCTTTGGAATGATTAATATGTAAATCACTAAATCACGAATGTCTGCATTTCTGGAAATTGGTTTGTCTCAACTTGATGTCTATGTTGAATGTCTGGGATTTGATGATTCCCTTTTATTTGGCTTTGATATTGCCATATGGTTTAGGATTAATGGAGTTGAGGAAAATGTTAATATATTTTATCTTTCTTCTTCATGGTTTTTTTTTTTGTACGGATGGCCTCATTTGGGAGGCCCAAATGAAAAAGGGCTGCTTATAGCATGTGATTTTACCCCATCGCCCTTGAGATGCAACCAATACGAATTTACTCGATCTCGATGGCTCGTCACACGTTCCTCGATGGCTCGCCACACGTTCCTTGTTTGTATATCCTTCGACGGCAACACCTTTACACTCGAAACTCCACTATCTCTGCATCAAGTAACATTCTTCTTCTTGTTTGTAGTTTAACTCGACTATTATCAGGTAACATTCTTCTCGTTTTTTGTATTTTGGCATCATTCACTCAAAACTCGACTATCTCGTTATCATGTTCCTTGGGATCATGTTCCTCGATATGCGTTTTCATGTTGCTTGATACTCGACCGACACGATTTTCATTTCTGTTTTCATATCTTGCATGTTTGGCTGGACTTCGAGTTTGTTTCGTTTCAGTTTTCAAATTTTTGTTATTTTGGACCACCTGGAGTTTAGGGTTTGAGTTGGATAATGCATGAAGGTGGAAAATTAAACCAAATGCTCGACAATCGACCATCTAGTCACTTGTAATGTAGCAAGTAAGGGATACCATGTAGCATGTATCGGGTATTGAGAAAGCGAGTATCCTGTATCGTACATCGTGTATCGAATATTGAACAGAATTATTATTTTTCTCTGTTTTTTGTTATTCTATGCAGTATGGCTAGACAATTCAAGATTCCTCCCAATGATTGTTTCCTAGGCCAAGCGACCAGCCTATCCTTTCACATTGGGGTAGCTAACAAGATTGTGAAAGAGAAGCTTACTCCCACTCAGCTTGTCTGACATGGACAATATCTTCAACAGTCCATTGGTCCACTACATTCTATCGAGGGAGGTTGAAGACCATAGGAAGGATTCAATGACTTTCGAGTTGAATGATACTGTTGTAACATTCACCAAAGAAGACTTCCTATTGGTGACGGGATTGTGGCGGTCACCCAATCCAATAGTTGTGAGGAGGGCTGAAGGAACTGAATCTCTACCTAATAGGTACTTGGGGAATGACTTCGCAGGGGACATCCATATTGGTACCTTAGAGACAATGTACAAGGAGATGGAGTTTGATAATGATATGGATGCTGTGAAGATGACATTGGTCTACTACACTGAATTGGCCCTCGTCTTCTCCCTTCCCATCATAGCCAATTCATAGCCAATTCAGTGTAGTAGACCAATGTCATCTTTTCTCAATAGAATGTAGTAGACCAATGGACTGTTGAAGATAATATCCATGTTTACAAATCGACCAAATACAGTCTTCCTGAAGAGTGCAAGCTTAGTGGGAGTAAACTTCTCTTTCACAATCTTGTTAGCCGTTCCAATATGAGAGGATAGGCTGGTTGCTTGGCCTGGGAAATGATCATGGGAAAAAATCTTGAATTGTCTAGCCATACTGCATAAAATAACAAAAAACAGGAAAACATAAGAATTTTGTTCAATACTTGATACACGATGCACGATACAAGATACTCGATTTCTTGATACCTGATACATGCTACATAAGTGACAAGATGGTTGATTGTCAAGCATTCGATTTGATTTTCCACCTTCATGCATTATCCAACTCAAACCCTAAACTCCAGACGGTTCAAAATAACAAAAATTTGAAAATTGAAACGAAACAAACTCGATACAAAAACCGAGAAGAATGTTACCTGATGATAGTCGAGTTAAACTACAAACAAGGCGAAGAATGTTACCTCATGCAGAGATAGTGGAGTTTCGAGTATAGAGGTGTTGTCGTCGAAGGATATACATTCGGATGAATAGAGAGAACAGCCTGAGCTCGTGGGAAGTGGTGAAATAATGGACTTCAACGCCTTCAAACTGGTTTTGAATTCAAAATAATCGAGCATTGAGTATGACGTTGATATGATCGAGTATACATTTGTCGATTGCAGCCATATCGAGTGACCATGAAGTTGGGTATCGAGTGACCGTGCATCGAGGAATGTGTGACCAGCCATCAAGGATCGAGTAAATTCGTATTGTCAGAATGTCAATTTCCATTACTTTCTCTACAGGAGGCCATTTTTCATTTGGACCTCTCAAATGAGACCACCCCTACAAAAAACCCTTCGTTTTTTTCCCCTTTTACCCCTGTTTTTGGTCTGGGAATTGGGTTTTATACTCTTCTATGTGCATCTTGTTGAGAATAATGATTGAGTTGTGAATTTCTTGAAAACGTTTTTAGGCTGAAAGAGATGGTGTTGTCAGAGGAAGAGATCACCAAATTATTTAGAGTCCGAAAAACTGTGTTGCAGATGTTGAAAGATAGAGGCTACTTTGTTGGAGACTCTGAGCTTGCTATGTCAAGAGAACAATTTAAGTATAAGTTTGGTGAGAGCATGAAAAGAGAAGATCTTGTTATCAATAAATCCAAGAGAAATAATAGCTCTGAGCAGGTATATTCTCATGCTATAGAATGATAATATCATTTATTTAACCTCCTTTTGATAACTATTTAGGTTCTGTTTGGTAGTCATTTTGTTTTTGAAAATCAAGCCTATAGATATTACACCCATCTCCAATTTCTTATCTTTTTTTTACCAATCCTTTAAAAAACTAAATCAAATTTTGAAAACTAAAATAACTAACTTTTAAAAACTTGTTTTCTTTGGAATTTGGCTAAAAATTCAACCATTGTACTTGAGAAAGATACAAATCATTGTAAGAAATGAGGTGGAAATAGGTTTAATTTTAAAAAATTAAAGATAAAAAACGAAATAGTTACCAAACGGGGTCTTAGTTTTCGGCTTTAGTTTCTTAAAATTGTGTTTCCTGTCTCCCAACTTATTTACCATCATTTTCATTTTCTTAAGTAAACATTGATAACTTAGCAACTTCAATAAAAAAAAGTTTTTAAATACTACTTTTCTTTAGTTTTTAAAACTTGGCTTAGATTTTATAAATAACTATATAACAAAACCAATAGGTGGAGGTATTTACAAGCTTAATTTTCATGAATCGAAAACCATATGGTTATAAAATGGCGTCTCAATGACTCATGCAATTAGTTGTGTATTTGAACATGTTTAAACTTTACCTTGAGAAAATGTTGCAGTTAATTTTCTCAGGGAAAGTTTCTATTTGAGCCATTCTCGCGTACTTTGACATTGAAAATACTTAACTAACGATCATTGAGTAGTAATTAATATTGTTTGACAAATATATCCCAAATTTATATAAAGGATGGTTATAGGGATGTACAGGTTATTTGTTATTTGTTCCCCTCCTCTTATTTATGATTCTTTTACACAGATATATATTTTCTTTCCTGAAGAGCCAAAGGTTGGTATTAAGACGGTGCAAACTTATGTCAATCGTATGAAATCAGAGAATGTCTCTAGAGCATTATTGGTTGTCCAACAGAATTTGACCCCCTTTGCTCGTACTAAGGTTGGCGAAATATCTTCTCAATTCCATTTGGAGGTTTTCCAGGTAAAAGCTAAATATCTAAATAGTTTCCAGAGTCTTTTAATGTCGGACAGAATATAAGAATATAGTATTTACCTCTCTTTCACTTTCTGATGCAGGAAGCAGAATTGATGGTCAACATTAAAGATCACGTTCTCATTCCCGAGCACCAGTTGCTGACAAATGAAGAGAAGAAGACGTTGTTGGAGAGGTATACGGTGAAAGAAACACAAGTGAGTTTCATTTTATTTGATCTTATTTTCTTCAAATACACGAATGTTGTGAGAATTTATCTTCCATAAATATGTTGTGATAACCTCGGTAGATTGGCTCGTGGTGAATAATGGCTATGTAAATAAGTTCAAGCTATGATATGATCACCTAGATTTAATATCTTACAAGTTATATTGCCAATCAAATATAGTAGGGTTAGACGATCATTTTGTTAGGATAGTCGAGATGTGTGAAAACTGGCTCTAATACTCTTGGATACGATAGAAATGTCTATCTGTTAGTTCTTAATGTGATTTTGTATTTTGTCTCAGCTACCTCGCATACAAGTTACCGATCCAATTGCTAGATATTATGGGATGAAGCGTGGACAAGTAGTGAAAATCATTCGACCAAGTGAAACTGCAGGAAGATATGTGACTTATAGATATGTTGTTTGAGATCAATCTGATACGAGCGACTGAAGTCATGGTACCTGCCTACTTGGAAGTGTGGAAGTGGTTCGAGTTCTAGGCAATTCTCCTATACGAGCTCAAACTAGAAAATTCTTTTATTTAGAATTTAGATAGAAAATTCATCGATTGTTTCTCTCTATTCTTTCATTTACTCACAAGCATGTATTTTTTTAAAAACAAGAAAGGGAAACAAAAACTTACTGGTCCCATATATTGAGGTTTTTGGTGACAAAGAAAGTCGATGAACTACCTAGTTTATCCACTGAATCTTTTTGGTCGATCTTTCATTGCTAAATTATTTTCTTGGTGCATAGGGCAAATCAGGTCTTATAGAAACCATTAGGTAAATTTGACTTTCCACTGCTCGAGAATAGGACACTGTAGACACAAAGGTTTGTTTTCTTAGGAGAATTTTCGAATGATAGCTTGAAGTGTTGTGCCAAAGGAGGACACAACTTTGGACCAATTCTAACAGAATTTCTTAAGAACTTTTTCACAATAACAATGTTGCCTGATGTATAGGTTTTCTGATTTGTTGTTTCTCACAATTTCAACACAAAGATCGTTTTTTACTCACACAAGTCCTCTGCGTCAAACTCTTTCGTCGACATAGTTTTTATTCGCGTCAAACTCTTTCGTCGACATAGTTTTTATTCGAGTCAAACTCTTTCGTCGACATAGTTTTTATTCGAGTTAAATCGTACTGAATGTCGCCTGCAAGTAACATATCATCTACCTACAAAAGCAAATAAATTTTAGAAAGATTTAGAGAATTAGGTTAATATTTAACTAATATTTCACAAATGTCCTAAAATTTAGTAAATTAAATAACTAGATTTTAGCAACATTTTGAGACATTCTTTACTTCTGATATTCTCTCTCATATTTTAATTTCACTGTATTTTAAAATTAAAAGTATATCATTTCCGAATTTACTATTAATTATAAAAGGATTTTTTTTAAAAAAATATCATTCATTATATTATCTTTCATCTATAAATTTATGAAATATTTAATTATTTTCTTATGAACATCATTTTTGAATTTTGACTTTGTTTTGTTATTTATTCATTTCGGTTAATATTCATTTAGTAAAGGATATTTCAAATTAATGTTTACTTCATTTTATGAGATTTCGTTTATTTTATTTAATATTCCTAGTTGAAAATCGATCATCTCTCCATTAAGATCTCAAATATATGTCAAATATATATTGAAAAATGTAAATGTACATTGTATATACCATAGTTTATTTTTGGTGTGTTTACAAATAACATATTGAAAACTGTAAATATATATCACATATATTTTTCGGTATATAAGACAATATATTATAAAAGGTGTCTTGTTCATGCACTAATCAAATATACTCTGGTTTATTTATAGAAAATTTAAATTTATAGTGATGTATATATATCAATTATTCTATGTTTTCTCATTCGAAGCTTCTTGTCGATTCTTGCTTTATTTATGAGAACAACAATTTTTGAATTCTTTGAGGAACTTTCCTTGTGTAAGTTTTGAAAAAAAAAAATTGTTTTGAGAAGTTTATAATTGCAAGAAACTTCCATTACTTGCTTCTTTTGGTATTAATATTATTATATATATTTAAAGAAAGGGTAATTTGTCAAAAGTGCTGAAAAAGTAAATTGGGTTAGACTTTTGTCTAAAATAATAACTCATTAGGATATTCATGTAAAAAATAGAAAAGTTTAGACAATTATATAATTATACAGATTTACGTAGGGTATATGTGTAGAAAAGCCTTAGATTTTAGTACTGAAAGACTTAGCATTCACATAGACACAAATGTCAAAACTACTTCTTAGGAACCCAATTCTTGAAACAAATTAATCAAACATTTGGTACCAACATCTAGTTGCTTGTTTAAGCCCATAGGTCACCCTTTTTTTTTTCCTAATAGACACACTAAATGATCCTCATTCTTTAACACAACCAACATGCTGATTCATAAAGATGGTCTCCATATAGAAACCATATAGGAATCCCATTTACACATCTAATTGGTCAAACTCTAATTTTTTGTTCTTTATTATTTTTGTTTTAACAATTAGGGCCCGTTTGGTGACGTTCTCATTTCCTATTTCATAAAAATGGTCTCGGTAAAACAAACTGTATAAGCCAATTTATACATCGAATATAGAGTTCTTCTTGCAGTGGCTGTTGAAATTTCTTGACTTCAACAAATACGAAACTCGTTTGGTAACCATTTCGTTTTTGGTTCATGTTTTTTTCTTTTACCCATTAGCTCTTTAGTGGGCCTATCCAGCTTTTTATGGGCGTACTATACTAAAAATGTGGAGGCTGACTTCTATTTTGTTAGGGAGATGGTTGCTTCCAAAGATTTTCATTTGCAATTTATTACCCTTCTTCAACAGCCAGCTGATTTGTTTACTCAAATTTTGTGTTACGGAATCGATTAAAGAATACAAAAACGTAAAAAGAATCAACATAAGATATACGTGGTTCACTAACGGTGTGTTAGTTACGTCCACGAGACAGAGGGAGAACAATATTATTAAAGAGCATGTTTTCTGAAAAATACACCAAACGGCGCCTCTAGGGTTAGATAGTTTACGTAGCGCACTACTCTAAATCCTAGGGTCATAATCATAAATAACTACAATCGAAGCACCAACAAACAAATTCAAGTCATTCCACACATTTTATTTGTTGATCGGTTAACTTTTTTTTTTGTTGCAAGCTAATGACCTTTTGATAGGTCATTTCTTTGAGGGGGATAATTATGTATATAGATGATTTGTTATTTTTGTTAGAAAGTGGTTTAGTTTACTAGCCAAGGTAGAGTTACTTTATCTAACCTCGATTAATTCCTATGTATTTGTTAAAATATTGGTTTAAATTCTATTTTAGTTCCTGAACTTTGAATCTTGTTCTGTTTTGGTCTCTAAAATTTAAAATTTTTTCATTTTAGTCCCTAAATTTTTAAAAAGTATTTATTTTAGTCCTTAGTATTAAAATTATTTTAACTCTTCAACAAAAATGTAAGGGAGCTTGTATTTCTGGATGGCTATGCTCTAGATGTATTGGTTGAACAAGATGAAGTTGAAGTAAAATACTAACAACCAACACGCCAAAATTCCGAAAGATCAAAATTTTGCATTAAAAACGTCTTTTAAATTCTTCCATTTTGCCACCTTATTCAAAATTGAAACTCTAGATTTTTAGCGTAGCTAACTTGTTTCATAACCTAGTTATCCAAAAATACAAATCCCCTCACCATTTTGTTAAAGGCTTAACAAAATTTTAATATAGTAAGGGCCAAAATAAGTACTTCAAGTTTCGGGACTAAAACGGACATTTTTAAAAGTTTAAGAACTAAAATAGAACATTATTCATTCAAAGTTCATGGACCAAAATAAGATTTAAACCTAAAATACCTTATGGTTGGTCATTCAACAATATCGATAGAAGTTTTATATATTTATGAGATTTAAATCACAAAATTATGATTGATTTAGTAGTTTCCAAGTTTTCCAACATTTATTTTAGAAACATTCCTGTTGTACTTGGGATTTCTTTTATAATATCTTTTCATTGGCAATACTTCCAATTCATATTTTCATAATATGCAAAACAAAAAGTGCTAAAAACACAACCGTCTTGCTAGTACGCAAACGGTTCTATTATTTATCTTTTAATGCTATTACATACCATTTATAGTTGGTTTTAAAACGTATACTTGTTTGCTTCTCATTTTTTAAACCAAAATACACAGTACTTTGAGTTCAAAAGAGAGAATTTGTGTCACACATTAGCCTGTGGGCAGCCAGCTGAGGCCTTTGATTGTGGTAGCAGGTGGACAGCCGGCTGAGGCCTTTGACCGAGGTTGCATGGGCGCAGCCAGTTGAGGCCTTGGACCAAGGACAAGGTCTCATGTGGGCAGCCAGCTGAGGCCTTTGATCGAATCACAACACCTTTCACAATCAACCCTCTTTTCCAATGCCCTCCATGTTCATACATGCCAAACTCGACCACGCCGCTATCGCCACATCCACAGTTATCGAGTATGAAGTCTCCTGCCCACACCTCGAAAAACTCGCCTTTCGGCTTCCCCTCGAGGCTTACTTTGGTCTCAACCGTGCACCCGTTTGGCTTCTTGATTGTCAAATTCACATGATGATTCCATCCGGAGGCATCTTCAGTGAGCATTACCAAAAATGCTACCAAATATACAACTCTTGATGAGAGCCATGACGCCTTCACTGATCCATGAATATCAAACCAACTTACTTGTATAAGCTGAGGGGCTTCCACTTCATTACTGCATGTTTTTAGACATCATGATCAGATAGTTTCCATATAATGTTTTAATCAGTTGAGCTAAGCTCAAATTAATTAAAATTGTAAAGTATATATGTATACGGTTTTGAACTTATCTATTAACTTTTTAGGTAATCATCAATTTATACGATTAAATTTTGGACGTTACATCAATTTAAACCGTAAATTTTCGTAAGTGTATCAATTTATACCCTCTCCCAAATTTCATTCGACCATGCCGTGTGAAAGTTATAATTTAAGTTAATTAATCTCTTCAATTTTTATAAGCCAATCAATCTACCCCTTTATTACGATTACATTTGAAAATTATCCCTATAGACTTTGTCAAATGACAGTTTATACAAAATAGATGATTAGAGTAGATGTATGGACACTTTTCAAGAGTCTAAATTGATTCATTTATATGAAAATTATGGGATTTAATCGATACAATTATATATGATATATTTATTAAAATTCAACATTTAAATTGATACAGTTATTAGTTTAAGGTCTAAATCGATAGAAAACTTTTCTCGGAAACTATACCCTACAACCTCTTTAACTTTTGTAATAATAAAAATGATTTAGCTCATTCAAACTCAAACCTAAACATATATTATTTAATCTCACAATAATTTAACAGTGCATTCACAAGGATTTTAAATGCTTTGAAATTAGTCATCATTTTGCTTTTGCAGCAAAAAAATTTTAAATGAAAGAACAAAGAAAATATAAGGTTTAAGATTATACCGATTGTCGGTCACGATTATCCATTTCCAGTATCGGGTGTCATTAACCCAAGCTATTGAGAGGGCTTTGGGTAATATAAACACTCGATTACTGTTTGTCGGCTGATTCAGTCTGAATTTCTGCATTCAAAGTAATGAAATTATTGTCCGTATAAATATAACAAAATTTCATTGATATACGGGGATTGGCCCGTTATAGACATTTATAAGTATAAGGGAGAGATCAAGAGAAAACTTCTATTTGAAAAAAAATTGTAATGTTAATATTTCACTGTGATAATACTCTTACAAGAAAAGAAATAAAATCTATTTTGGTATTTATATTTTGAACTACATTAATGTATTTTCACTCTTAATTTATTTGAAACAGATATTTACATAAAAATTTATTTATTATTTAGCTAGTTTCGATAAAAAATAATCTGGACTAAATTTAAGATATGTTAACTGAAAGTAGAGCGAAAACTTAAATTGAATAAACTTAAGAGTACGAAGAACACAATTATATTTCGTTACACTTACTCGAGTTCCTTGGTTGAATGAGACCCCATCAAGGAGTTGATCAAAAAGAGGAACGAAGGTTGGATTTTGCAATTTGTCGTCTGAATGCGAGAAAATACAATCCAAGTTATGGCCATAAGACAATTTTACTCCTAAATACTTTCTTGCTTCCAACTCTTCGGGATCCATTTCGAGGCTTTGTTTTTTTATTAAAGCAAATTAGGATGGGTATAAAGATGGAAATGAAGAAGGATATATATAAGCTCTTGTTTGGTATAAAATTTGGAAGTGACCTTAAACTTAGCCATATCTCTTCTCTCTCTCTTATTTTTCTCTTTTACGAACATGTGAAGTAGAAGAATCAAACCTCTGACGTCAAAGTTTTTAGATAATAAAAAATTAAGAATAGCTCATCTATCTTATAAAGAGTAAGATCTTCTTGTAAGATCACAACAAAATCGACATACAAATTTATGTTAGTTAAGTTATGGTTCTTTGATATCTTTTTAATATAGGGATTTTGTATATCCACTTCTTTCTCCTCTCATTTCTTAAGAATTTCTATTTTTAAATTTTGAAATGTTTAAATTAATCTTATAACCAAATAGATTATATGAAATTTTAGTTGATAGTAAGATATTAAGTTAACATAATCAATCATATTATTCTCCTGTTCTATTATACTCAATTAATAATAATTGTTTGATGAATTTAAAATATATACTTGGTTAACTTTATTGTTAAAATATTCAAGATTGGACAAGTTATGTATTTTATTAAGATTATTAATTAATTTAAATTAAAATTTTCAAATTATTGTATTGTTTAAGGTTTGTCATGATTGATTATTCGATAAAATAGTTCATGTCTTATTTATTATTAGTTAAAAATTAATTGAAGTGAGTTATTTGCTAAATTGTTAATTCATAAATAATGTACTAGTCTTTTAAAAATTTCTGTTTTTTCTTAGTATAATTAGGATAAGAAAATTCAAACCACAAATCACGAGATTACTAGCACACTCGATGCCAACTGAGTTATGTTCGCTTTGATATAAAAATTTATATATTAATTACATACAAAAAGAAAATATGTTTCACACACACATAACTTTGAACAATATTAGTCTTGCACATATTGTTCTTAAGCATTAACTGCCCATAGGCATAAATTGAAATCGTAAGGTCTTGTTTGGTAACAATTTAATTTTTATTTTTTAGGTTTTGAAAATTAAGCCTATAAACATCCGTCTACCTTTAATTTTCTTGTATCTACTTTTTATCACTATTTTACAAAACCAAGCCAAGTTTTAGGACTAAAAAAAATAGTTCTTAAAAAGTTTCTTTTTTGTTTTTAGAATTTGACTACAAATTCAACTCTTTTACTAAAGAAAGATACAAATCGTTGTAAGAAATTGAGATGAAATGACCCCTAGTTTTTGCTCGAGTTGTTGTCATAGTTCTTATTGCTTATTTTGGCATTGGTGTCAATAGGTTGGCCATCGCCCATTGTTGTAGTCGTAGTGCAACCTGTTCTTTATTATTATTATTTTTTTTGAAGAGGTATTGTAATTAAAGTATGCAGCCTGTTCTTTTAATGTCACTAGATTAAGAGGTTAAAAGGTTTCAACTATTTTGATGTCTTGTAGGGTTTAATCAATTAGTTTCATTTTTTGTTATTTCATTTCATTTTTAGAATTGAAATGTTACGGATGAGAATTCATGGTAGCCATATATTAAGGATTTAATATTCAACGAATTTTTTGACATTTAGATATTGTAAAATCAGACAGATTGTCGTGTAAAATTAGT
The DNA here is from genome assembly GCF_027475165.1 of Benincasa hispida. Lineage (NCBI taxonomy): Eukaryota > Viridiplantae > Streptophyta > Magnoliopsida > Cucurbitales > Cucurbitaceae > Benincasa > Benincasa hispida. The sequence continues at coordinate 29,426,199 of NC_143485.1, forward strand.
TGAAGTATACATAAACTGACCCAACACTCACATATATAATTAAATGTTGATAAACGGATGTTTCATGGGAATATATTCTCTCTTTTTTCCTTATATGATATTTTGATTAAAAAGTTGAGAATAAATCTAGAATAAAAAAAATCAAGCAACGAAAATATTCACTATGAACCGTCCATACATTAAAAAAAAAAAAAAAAAAATAACGATTTGAAGTAAATATTCTTTTTGGTCTATGATAAAGAGAAAGAAAACAAAAAGATATATATATATATATATATATATATATTTGAGTAGTTTTTATAAATAAAAAAATTCAAAAAATATTTACATTTTATAGCAAAAGTACCAAAGTGTTACTCTTGGAATTTTTTACTATAAAAGATAAATATTTTTAAACATTTTTTATATTTAAAAAGACCCTATATATTTTGTAGTTTTACCTTTTAGAAAATTCAATTTGATATATTTTTGTGTTTATCATGGTTGAGAATTAGTCAACAATTATTTTAATATAAAAGATACTTTTAATATTTGACTCTATTTTTTTTTTTGAAAAAGAAAGATTAGAAAATGATTTTTTTTTTGACAATATATAGGGTGAGAGAACCAAATTTCTGAATTCGAGATTGATAATATAATTATTATATCAATTGAGCTATATTCATTTTAGTTTAAAAAATATATCACCAAATAAAGCTGAATGCATTTATACCTTTTTTAGTTGAAGAATTGTTTAATATAAGGAAAATTATTTTAAATGACAAAACTGCTGAAAATATTTACAAATAATATCAAAATATCACAGTCTATCTGACCGTGATAGACTGCTATCTGTGTCTATCTGAGATACTAAGATACTGAGATAGACACAAATAATAGTCTATTGCGATCTATCGATGGACTGTGATATTTTGCTATTAGTTGTAAATATTTTTGTTCATTTTCCTATGTTTAAAAACAACCCTAAATATAAATCACATGTATGTTAAATAAGTTATAAAATACATGTTTAATAATGTTCAAGGCCTGAGAAGCCAAACAAATAAATTTATAAACTGCTCTCAAGAGCTTGCAGGCTAGTGAGAATGAGTCATCTCCAAAAAAAATCTTGAGATATTGAAGCTAATTAATAAATTTGATGGATAAAAAGGGGGATTTTTGAGATTGTTTTGATTACAATGGAATTTAAATGGAATGAAAGTAGAAACATAATTTAAATTGGGAATTTGATTTGATTAAAAGCCTAGCCTAGGAAAATCATAATCCACTAGTCTCCTTGGTTGTTCATCGAACCCTAAGAGAGCGATGTTTGCATGATTTTATTCTTAGCTCGTTTGCTTGGAAGACCATAGCTAAACACCCTAATGCATTAATTAATTTATTCATTAGTCTATATGCTCAATGGATTGGTTTCGATAGCGGCTTAACCACTTTAACATACACATTAAACCTAGGTAATCTAACCAAGACAATTAACAATTTGGATAGCCTAAACTACAAATTGATTTAGTTCTTGATTTGGTTAGTCATGCAATGTCATAAAAGAATAGTTCAAAATAATTTGAAATTTAACCAAAAGCATACACTAACTAATGCTCCGTTAAGATTTAAACATTTAGATGCAATCCTCTCTAGCAAGCGAAGAAAACACAACAAATGATCAAGTCATAAATGATTGCTAAGCATAGAAGTTAAATTCAATTAAAAAAAAATAAAATAAAATCTAATAGCAACTAGAACTAAATATGAGTCTCACAACCAAGAATTTATGAGTTTCATTCCTATGCTAAGCTAGATAAGACTTACTTTAGCCACAAAATGTGCCAAGATGAAGTTTTATACAAAGAAATAAAAATTACAAAAAGTTAATGTTAGGAAGAAGAAAATACAGATAAATTGGAGCTGGAGGCTGGAACATTGAAGATGGCTTGCCCTAAATTGAAAAAAAATCTTATGTATAAAAAAAAATGTTGGTGCCTAGCACTGGGTGTTGGCCTCAGTTATTGAAGCACAAGGGAATAAAGGGCGTAGCGGCGCCTCACGTCGTGCACATTGTCTGCTTTTGTCAAAATCTAGAGTGCCACAACGCTCCATGGTAGCACTGCGACGCTACACCAATATACTCTCTACTAGAAAGAGGGTCAGGTGTAGTGTAGCACGAGCATTGCTGCATCAGGCACCAAGGGCATTTCCATCATTTTTCTTCTCTTTTTTCATGGTTGATATTTCAGAGCTCTATTTTGGTTCGTTATTGTCTCATTTCAGCTAATGGTTGATTATACCTCTTAATTGTTTGACATACAAAATCATAGAGTAAATGTGTAAAATCCTAGAACGAGTTCGAATTAAGCTAGGGAAATTAGCAATTTGATGGTGCTATCAAACACCCTAACTTAATTCGTGATCATCCCGAGAAAAGCAGAAAGACACAATCATGCACAAAGATATGTTAACTTAATCGCAAGGCCATATTATCTCATTTTAATAGTTTATCAGGATCATGCTTGAAATCAATAATGTCATCCAAAAAAAAAAAAAAAAAAAAATAAGAGAAAAATAAAGTGAGGCAAATTAAGAAGGCTTCTTCAAATCTATTCATGCATAAGAAAGTTCAAAGCCCTTCTACTTACGCCTAGAAAAAACTAGGAATAGATTTATAAGGCCCTCGATTCGTTTTTCCCCTACTCTGTCTCGAGAGGTCAAGAATTAAACTTCCCAAGTCCAAAGTGGCAATAACATGCAATATGAAAAATCAACCTCATTTCTTGTTATCCTTTTGTCATACCCCCTCCCAGATTACCTATTTAACCCGAGAGAAGATGTGAAGACAGCAGATGCCAATCCTCTTATGACATCTTCTGCCAATTGAACCTGTAAAACATCATAACCGTTCAAGAACTCAACATAACTTATCATCACATTATATTATTTCCACATCATCACTTAGAGATAATTTATTACAAATCAACTCAGACTTTAATTCTGTAAAGCCTAACTAATTATCGACCACTACCAGATTTACACCTGACTATTAAACTCTTTTAAATCGGTGGAAGAGTGATCCATCTTTGTCAAACAACCTGCAACCCTGGAATTCCTGAACTCTTCTGCTACCTGGGGGAAAAACAAAAACATCGAAAAACGTGAGCTGGGAAGCCCAGCGTGTGGCATACTTAAAAACATATGCTTTTACCACAAAAATCTATGTTTTCAAACAACTATCGAAATCCATATTCAAATGACTCAAATGATTTAAATAACTCAAAGCATATCTTTCCTTTTGAAAATCATACAACTCTTCTAAAGCCTAGGGTTTTTATGCAATAAAACATGTAAATCATCATAATGCATAAAACCCTGAAAATCTCAAATAGAATTCATCATGTCATAACCTAGTAGGACAACCCCTTTTGCTTAACCACTCAATCTCAAAATTCTTAGTTGATGTGGAGTAATATCGACACAATCAACGTCAAACTGTACCTACGTTCATGAGGTAATATTTTAGGTACCATAATACTTTAGGTACCAGGGGGCGAGATATCTTCTCATAATCCTTTGGTATGATTTTCTCTCATAAGCCAGATACCTTCTCATAGTTCTTTAGTATTGGCTTCCTCATCACATCATACTAAGATCATTCAATTTAAAACATCAAGCATTCTACTAAAATAAGCCTTAAAAGCATCTACTACAATAACTAGCATGAAATAAAGGAATGTTGAAGAACACATGCTTTATGAAATAGAGCTGGAAAATATTAAGCCTGGAGGCTTCAAATACTTCGGTCTAGAGCTCAGAATGCTTCAAATACTTCGGTTTGCTCTGGAGGCTTCGAATTCTGGCCTTCATCAGGTTCCCTAAAATTTTGGGCATCTTTCTGGCCAAATATTATCATTGCAGCCTAGGTTTATATTCCACACTCAAAGAGCTTCGATATTGTTGAAAATATCCTTCTTAGCACAAGTGAAATGCTTACACAGCTTGCTTCTTTCAACCCCTAAGTCAGCTACTTGCTTCTTTATCACCTAAATCCCAGGTTCTAATTTTAGAACATATAACTGTAAATCTATTCATTAAAATTCAAAACTTCCTTCTATGAACTTCTTTCATATTCTTTTGGCCATCTTACCTCAAAATTTGAGCTCTTAACTCTTCTTTAATCAACAAGAATTCATCAAATATCACGGATTGTCCGATTGAACTCAGAATCTGCACTACCTTGAATCTTCTTTGATTTTCAGCATCATTTCGTGGAAGTTTCTTTTCAGTAGCCCCAACTCTTCATTCTCTCACACTCATCAAATTTCGGTGGAATCTCTTAATTTGGTTGAGTAAAAAGGGCCAAATTGATCTCTTTTTATCAACCCATATATATAGAAAACTTTGCATGAATTTCCAACGTTCATACTTTGCCACGTAATCTCCCTAGCTAGACTTTTCCTCAAATTTGGTTAAGTCTCATGAAGTCACCTCATGCTTCAGCCATATTAGGTGTTTGTCACTGTCCAAAACTTTACTTCCAGCGTATAGGGGCTTGCTTCAATGCATGGATGTTCCTTTGCTTTCAATGCATCACTAGGTTTCAAGCTCTTCAATGCATGTCGTGTCTCCATTCGAACTTAATTCCTATGGCAAACCATTCCAACGCATGGCTTGCTTCTTCCTCAAGTTCAACCCTCCAAAATTAGCTTCCCTTACTTCATAACTTACTTCCTTGGTCCTTCAATATATGGTAGCCATCCACACATGGTTGTTACCTAACTTCCAATGCATGGAGCTTGTTTGGGGTGTCTTGCATGTTCTACTTGGCCCTACTTCTTATGTATCCTTTTTCAATGCATAGTGCATCAATTTTACCCTTCCTAGGACTTCTTTGGATGTATGGTATCCCTTGCCATGCGTTCAACTTCCCCTCTTTTCCCCATTCCTTAGTTTTTAAACTACTTCTTAAAGCATGGTTCCTCTACTTGAGTTCAAAGCATAGTTCTTGTGTTTCTCATTGTGCTTTGCGTTCAAGTAGACTATTTTTATTAGGGTATGCGTCCATTTGACCTTTCTTGGGGTTTCTTGGTGTAACTCCTTCCCAAGTGGTTGTCTCATGCTTTGCCTATGCTCCAAAAATGCCCCTTTCCACACTTATGCTAATTAAGTTATGTTTGTTTGATATCTTTTTAAAATAGGGATTTGTATATCCACTTCTTTCTCCTCTCATTTCTTAAGAATTTCTATTTTTTTAAACTTGAAATGTTTAATTAATCTTATAACCAAATAGATTATATGAAATTTTAGTTGATAATTATTAAATTAACAAAATCAATTATATTATTCTCCCATTCTATTATACTCAATTAATAATAATTGTTTGATGAATTAGAAATATATACTTGGTTATGTTTGTACACTCGTATGTCGACTGAGTTATGCTCATTTTGACATAAAACTTTATGTATTAATTACATACAAAAAACAAATATCATTTGTGTTTAACACACACGTATTTAACTTTGAACAATATTAGTCTTGCACATATTGTTCTTAAGCATTAATTGCCCATAGGCATAAATTGAAATCGAAAGGCTCATTTGGTAATCATTTGGTTTTGTTTTTTAGGTTTTGAAAATTAAGCCTATAAACATCCATATACCTTTAATTTTCTTGTAACTATTTTTTATCATTATTTTACAAAACCAAGCCAAGTTTTAAAACTAAAAAAAGTAGTTCTTAAAAAGTTTGTTTTTTGTTTTTAGAATTTGACTACAAATTCAACTCTTTTATTAAAGAAAAATACAAATCATTGTAAAAAATTGAGATGAAATGACCCTTAGTTTTCGCTCAAGTTGTTGTCATAATTCTTATTGCTTATTTTGGCATTGGTGTCAATAGGTTGGCCATCGCCCATTGTTGTAGTCGTAGTGCAGCTTGTTCTTTATTATTATTTTTTTTTGAAGAGGTATTGTAATTAAAGTATGCAGCCTGTTCTTTTAATGTCACTAGATTAAGAGGTTAAAAGGTTTCAACTATTTTAATGTCTTGTAGGGTTTAATCAATTAGTTTCATTTTTTGTTATTTCATTTCATTTTTAAAATTGAAATGTTATGGATGAGAATTCATGGTAACCACATATTAAAGATTTAATATTCTACGAATTTTTTGACATTTAGATATTGTAAAATCAAATCGATTGTCGTGTAAAATTAGTTGAAGTATACATAAACTGACCCAACACTCACATATATATAAATAAATGTACATAAACGGATGTTTCATGGGAATATATTCTCTCTTTTTTCCTTATATGATATTTTGATTAAAAAGTTGAGAATAAATCTAGAATAAAAAAATCAAGCAACGAAAATATTCACTATGAACCGTCCATACATAAAAAGAAAAAAATAACGATTTGAAGTTAATATTCTTTTTGGTCTATGATAAAGGGAATGAAAACAAATAGGATATATATATATATATATATATATGAGTAGTTTTTATAAATAAAAAAAATTCAAAAAGTATTTACATTTTATAGCAAAAGTGTTTTGTACACTTCGAACTTTTTACTATAAAAGATATTTACTTTTAAACATTTTTTTATATTTAAAAAGCCCTATATATTTTGTAGTTTTACCTTTTAGAAAATTCAATTTGATATATTTTTGTGTTTATCATGGTTGAGAATTAGTCAACAATTATTTTAATATAAAAGATACTTTTAACATTTGACATCTATTTTTTTTTTTCTTTTTTTTAAAAAAGGTTAGAAAATGATTTTTTTTCTTGACAATATATAAGGTGAGAGAACCAAATTTATGAATTCGAGATTGATAATATAATTATTATGTCAATTGAGCTATACTCATTTTAGTTTAAAAAATATAACACCAAATAAAGTTGAATGCATTTATATCTTTTTTATTTGAAGAATTGTTTAATATAAGACAAATTATTTTAAATAACAAAACTGCTAAAAATATTTACAAATAATAGCAAAATAACACAGTCTATTTGTGATAGACCGTGATAGACTACTATCTGTGTCTATTTGAGATACTAAGATATTGAGATAGACACAAATAATAGTCTATTGCAGTTTATCGATGGACTGTGATATTTTGTTAATAGTTGGAAATATTTTTGTTCATTTTCCTATGTTTAAAAACAACCCTAAATATAAATCACATGTATGTTAAATAAGTTATAAAATACATGTCCAATAATGTTGAAGGCCTAAGAAGCCAAACAAATAAATTTATAAACCGCTCTCAAGAGCTTGCAGGCTAGTGAGAATGGGTCATTTCCACAAGGAATCTTGAGATATTAAAGCTAATTAATTCGAACCCTAAGAGAGCGATGTTTGCATGATTTTATTCTTAGCTCGTTTGCTTGGAAGACCATAGCTAAACACCCTAATGCATTAATTAATTTATTCATTAGTCTATATGCTCAATGGATTGGTTTCGATAGCGGCTTAACCACTTTAACATACACATTAAACCTAGGTAATCTAACCAAGACAATTAACAATTTGGATAGCCTAAACTACAAATTGATTTAGTTCTTGATTTGGTTAGTCATGCAATGTCATAAAAGAATAGTTCAAAATAATTTGAAATTTAACCAAAAGCATACACTAACTAATGCCCTGTTAAGATTTAAACACTTAGATGCAATCCTCTCTAGCAAGCGAAGAAAACACACGCTAGAAGAAATTCGGGCTTCAATGTCGGTTGAAAATAGTATTATCGAATGTATTATGTCGGTTGAAAAAAATGGATCTTCAATGTCGGTTTTAAACCGACATTGAAGATAGCCTACAATGTCGGTTTAAAACCGACATTGAAGGCCTCTCATTATTATTATTATTATTTTATTTTATCAAAATTTTAATTTCCCTCTCGTGCGCGTAGACCTAAATTTTATTTCTCTTAGCTCTCTCACTTTACCAAAACTCAAACTCAAACCCTTGCTGGTCTCACCTCTCTCAGTAGCTGCTGCTAGTCGATTCCATAGAAAGAGATTGAAGGTGGTAACAATCAAATTCTCTTCTCTCTCAGTAGCTGCTGGTCGGCCGTTTGTCTTCAGGTGGGGTTGTCTTCACTGTTGTCTTCAAGTGGGGTTGTCTCCTATCTCAGTAGCTGCGATTCTCTCTCTCTCGTTCGGTCATCGGGCGGTCTCACCTTTGCTCGCTCAGTCACATGCCTTGCTAGAATCGGAAACGAGCTCGTCATCCAAGCTTCTCCATCGCAGGTATTCCATATTCTCCCTTTTCTCCATGGTTCTTTCCATTTTCCCTTCGAACCTGCCTCCTTAGATCAGTTTCATCAGAAATTCTCACATCGTTCGCATCTGGCTTAATCGAGTGTTCGTATTTAGTTTGATTGGTCAGTTGAGTTGTCTGTAAGCTCAATTGTAATGCTATGTTTTGATGAGTTTATTAACACATTATCCTGTTCCCTCGTCTCCCCTGTTCTTGTTGTTCCACTTCCACTTCCACTTCCACTTCTACACTCAAATTCACTCCGAGTACGACGCCGTTTTACAGTGTACATCTCATTCCCATTCCCATTATTATCATTCTCAGCAACAATAATTGGTCTACTTGTAGTACTAGAAGAATTACAAAACTCACTCCCATTATTAAACAAAAACCCCTGTTGTAGTTGTAGTAGTGATGGGGCTGATCTAGTGGTGGTAGTAGTAGTACAAGTTGGCCCAATTTCAGCAGCTTTCTGCAACAAAGCTGTAGCTGACATATTTCCCATCTGGGTTTGATTCATTTGCTGTCATTGATGGCTGTACAATGAAGAAACTCCTCCTCCATTATTCATCATTAACCCTTGATTTTGATTATGATTAATATAATAATCACCCATTTGTAACTGGTTTCCCCAAACTCCATCTTCACCGTACATCATCATCGGCCCCCCAATCATTTGAACATTGCTTCTTATTGTCATTGTTGCTTCCTTCACTGAAATTGGCTTCAAAATTGAACCAAAGTGTTGGCCCGTGAATAACCCTGTTTCATCTTCTATGCACCCTCCACCCATTAAATTGTAGTTGAGATTATTGCTTACTGTTGTTCCTGCTTTTACTCTTGCTGTTTCTTCTGCTAATGCATCGCAAAATGCCCTGTGAGTTATGAAGCTATCTCTCCTGTGTTTCACACAATTTCCATACTAATTAAAACATAATTAATTAGTTAATTAATTATTTACATCTAATTATTAGAGTTATATATATATACCTTGAAAATAGAGTTCCACAATCACATTTGTATTCTCTAGTGCCACAAGTTTTGGAGTGTGCTTTCCAATCAGATTGCACAGCGTATCTCTTTGAACATTTCTCACACTTCCATTTCTTCTTTTGTTGCATTCACATCCTTTTGTTCTTCATTTTTAATTGTAGCCACCTTGTAACGTTATTTTTTACTAGAATGGAGAGGTGAAAGCAAGAAAGTATACTATCATCCTGGTTAGAGCAATTTTATTGTAACATCTTGTGAGATCTCATGTCTTGTTTTCTTCATTTTTTTTGTAAACTCTAATTTATACGTAACATGGTTAATGGTTCATGCTTGTCATCTCCATATGTTACCATTTAGAGTCCTTACCTCCCATTGGCTTTAACTTAGAATTCACTGCCAGTTGTTGTGTGGTGTTGAGTGAAGTTTTTCATTTGTTAGGTTCAAGTTTGACGTGTAAGGCTAAATTTTGATTCTTGGGGATTTGGAAGGAAGATAGGAAGATTGCATTGGACGTGTTTTAAGAAGGTTGACAAGTGGAGAAGGTGCACCCAACACAAAAAGGACTTCATAACAACATTAATAACAAGGACAAGATAATATTTATAAGATGCTTATCTTAAAAGTCTAGTTGTTCTAAATTTGTTGAAGTTGCATATTTTACAATCATAATTTTATGCTTTTAAATTTTTCCTTGTTATTATTTTTTTTTTGTAGATTAAGTTGCATATTTTACAATCATGGATAAGTCATGGATGAAAATGAATAGAATGTCAGCTGAGTATGGCTTAGGGGTCGAGGTGTTTATTAAAAATGGTCTACAACATTCAAATATACCGAATGTCATGAATTGTCCATGTTTGAAGTGTGTTAATGCAAATACTCTAGATATGAACAAAATAAGAGAACACTTATTTTTTAATGGTATAGATCAAAGTTATCAAACATGAATTTTTCATGGTGAATCATTACCGATTAAGAGGAACAATGAAAATGTGTCTGCTAGTGAAAGAGACGAAGCTGATGAGAATGGTGTTGATGTTGATGACACAATTGGAATGTTTGAGGCTGCATACAATAACTATTTTAGTGAAAAATCCGATAATTTTGAAGAATTATTAGATGATGCGAAGAAACTATTGTACCCAAATTGTAAAACTTTTTCCAAAATATCTACATTGGTAAAGTTATATAATTTAAAAGCTAAATTTGGATGGAGCGATAAGAGTTTCACTGAGTTGTTGGAATTAATTCATGACATATTACCTAGTCCTAATGAAATTCCAACTTCTACCTATGAAGCAAAAAAGATGTTGGGTACTCTTGGAATGAAGTATGAGAAGATTCATGCATGTAGAAATGATTGTTGCTTGTTTAGAAAAGAACTCTCTAATGCAAATGTATGCCCCATTTGTGGCACGTCAAGATGGAAGCTTCAAAAAAATTTAAACGAAAGGGCTAAGAATATCCCAGCAAAAGTCCTGTGGTATTTCCCCCCAATTCCAAGATTTGAAAGAATGTTTTGAAGTAAAGAGACAGTAAGTTTATTGACGTGGCATGCTAAAAAAAAAAAAAAGAAACAGATGATTTATTAAAACATCCCAAAGATGCCCTATCGTGGAAAAAAATAGACAATTTGTGGCCAGAGTTTAGGTTAGAACCTAGAAATCTTCGTCTTGCTCTTTCGACAGATGGGGTAAATCCACATGGAGATCTGAGTAGTAGATATAGTTGTTGGCCAGTGATGTTAGTGACGTATAATCTACCTCCATGGTTGTGCATGAAGCGAAAATTTTTTATGTTGACTGTACTAATGTCTGGTCCTAAACAACGGGAAATGACATAGATGTTTATTTAGCTCTGTTAGTAGATGACTTGAAAAAACTTTGGAAAGATGGGGTAGAATGTTAGATGCATATGAAGAACAACGTTTCATGCTTAAAGCCATTTTATTATAAACCATTAATGATTTTCCTGCGTATGGTAACTTGTGTGGTTGTACAGTTAAAGGATATCATGCATGTCCAATTTGTGGAGAGAATACTTCATCCACTTATTTACCAAAAGGGAAGAGGATGGCATATCTCGGGCATCGCAAGTTTCTACCTCGCCATCATCTATATAGGAAACAATAGAAACCTTTTAACGGCGCATTAGAATTAGAATTTGGTCCAGAACCATTGAATGGGGAAGAAATTCTTGTAGAAACAAGTAAGTACCCATATTCATTTGGTAAGAAAAGTATCAAAGAAAATAACAGTGGAGATAACACTTCAACTTATTGGAAGAAAAAAAAATCTATTCTTTTCGAGTTAGAATATTGGAAGTATCTTGACGTGCAACATTGTTTAGACGTGATGCACATTGAAAAGAATGTATGTGCAAATCTTATTGGCACATTGCTTGATATTCCTAGTTAAACAAAAGATGGAATAAAGACTCTATTAGATTTGGTGGAATTGAACATTAGATTAGAGTTAGCCCCTCAAGTAGGAGAGAAAAAAGTCTTTTTACCTCCCGCATGTTATACATTAACACGAGCTGAGAAATTGAGCTTTTGTAAGGTACTATCAGAAATTAAAGTACCTGAAGGATATTCATCGAACATTCAAAGTTTAATGTCGCTCACAGATTTGAAACTTTATGGACTTAAGTCGCATGACCATCACGCTCTTATGCAAAAATTATTACCGGTAGCCATTCGTGATATTTTACCCAAACATGTAAGACTTGCAATTACTCGCCTATGATTCTTCTTTAATGCTATATGTTGCAAGGCGATCGATTCATCTCAGTTAAAGGGTATGCAAGAGGATATCGTTGTCACTCTATGCTTCTTAGAGAAGTATTTTTCTCCATCATTCTTCACAATAATGGTACACCTTGTAGTGCATCTCGTAAGAGAAGTTGAGTTTTGTGGACCTGTTTATTTGAGGTGGATGTATCCTTTTGAACGATACATGAAAGTGTTGAAAACTTATGTAGTAATAGAAATCGACCAGAAGGATGTGTTGGAGAAAATTATATTGTTGAAGAGACTATAGAGTTTTGTTCTGAATTCGTATCTAGTGTTAATTCTATTGGGCTAAACTCATTAACAAAGAAAGAAAATTCAAACATTGATAGAGCATTGTCAGCTGCTTTTTTTATCAGATCGAGTAAGGATGAGTTGGATCAAGCTCATCTTTATGTCCTTCAAAATGTAAATGATGTGTTTCCTTATGTCGAGTATGTAGATCTTCATCTTATTCTTGTTTTAGGTTACTTGATTATTCAATAATCTACTAACTTTGTCATTTATAATAGGCAACATATGGATATTTTGTCTAAGCTCAATTCTGATAAAAATAAAAGTAGAAAGTGGCTTCAAGAAGAGCATAATTATACATTTAGTCGGTGGTTGTCCACACGGGTAATCTTTAGAGACCTACTATTTGATGTATAATTAAATGTTAACTACTAAAGTATTATGAAATATATCGTAAGTTGCACTAGCTCTCGAAGTACCCAAAAATTCCATATCGCCTTCTTTGAGATGGATAGCTAATGGACCTTGTCCAACTGTGGCAAAATATTCTGGTTATGTGGTCAATGGTTACTACTATCACACAAAGAATCGCGATGATGTTAGGAGGGTTAAAAATAGTGGAGTTAGTATAACGACTACCACAATGTAAGTCTCTAGTGCTAAGGATAAAAGGCCCGTCATGTCAGATATGACCTTTTATGGTGTAATACAAGAAATATGGGAGCTTGACTATCATGGATTATAATTTATTTTATTCAAATGTAATTGGGTTGAGAATAGAACTGGAGTCAAAACAGACGAGTTTGGGTTTACTATTGTGGACCTCAATCATATTGGACATAAATCAGACCCATTTATTTTAGCCTCTCAAGCAAACAAGTGTTCTATGTAAAAGACCTTGCAAATTCGGGTTGGTCAATTGTTTTAACATCTCCACAATGAACAATTGAGGATGATTTTTATGAAGATGAAATAGGAGATATGCTACAAGAGTGTGGTTATAGAGGTATGCAAAGAATACCCAATATTGATACATTTACTGAGATTGATGATACAACATCCACATACATTAGACATGACTGTGAGGGTCGATGGATTGATAAATAATGTATTAAAAATGGTATGTCGTTTACTATGGTTATATTTATTTAAATAATAATATTATATGTTTTTTGTGTGAGTAATGTTTTTTTTTTAGATTGACATGGAAACTTCAGCAAGTAGCAGTGAGGATGATAGAAATATGATCCCACAAAAATATAGTAGAATAAGTATACTACGTGGCCCAACTACAATGTCTGAGTTGACACAAATAAGGACATCTGGGCAACGGTTGATGATCAATTATAATGAACATGGACAACTGGTTGGATCTGGAGCAAAGAAGATGCAGAGTTATATAGGAGTTTGTGTTTGACAACAAATTCCTATAACGTATGATTCTTGGAAAAAAGTTCCAAATCATTTAAAAGACAAACTTTTTTTATTGTGTAGCGGTATGTTTTCTAAACTTTTAATTCATGTGCATAGTAGTTTATTGTTTAACTACTTTTTTCATTGTGCAAATGTCGTTCAATATGGACTCTAAGTCCAAACATTGTATACTAATGTCTGCATCTAGGAAGTTTCGAACTTTCAAGACAACGTTGACTCAAAAGTTCATACTTCCATTTAAAAATGAATCTTCGGTCTAACAATTTCTACCACAACAATATTCTCATATAGAGCAAGATCATTGGACATAGTTCATCAATGAACGATTGAGTGAAGAATGGGAGGTAAGTCATTCACAATAAATTACATGTCAACATTATCATTGTTTTGATAGGTAACTTCAACTAGATTTATTGTATAGAAAATCAGTCGTGTTAAAAGAGAAAGACGTGTGAAATGTGTATATAATCACCACATTTCTCGGAAGGGCTATGTGAATCTTGCCCAAGAATTAGTGAGTTATTCGACTTAAATTAAAATTTTATTCTAATATGTTTATGCTAATTGAATATGTATGTTCATGTAAAACCTATCGAATGACCATTCTTATCGGGCGACTTTATGGAAAGAAGCAAGAAAAAGAAAGAATAATGAATACTTTGATGAAGTTACTCGAGAATATGCCAATCGGATTGTAAGTATATATTATGCAAAATTTAAGATGACATATATATAAGTTTAAGATGATATAGATATTGTGTGAAAATTGTAATATGTTTTACAGGATAAATTGGCTGAAGTTCATGAAGGTGAAGATGTTCTCACCGAAGCATTGGGTACGGAAGAACATTTGGGACATGTTAGAGGAATGGGTGATTTTGTTTTCCATTCTCAATATTTCAAATTAGTAAAACCAAAGTTCTCTATGAGCCAAGAAACTGAAGGAGGCTCTAGTCAAAAAATTGTTCGACATGGTAAAATGTCAAGAGAAATAACTCACAGTAAACAATCTCATCAGTCCAAATAATCTGTTGGAATTGTTGCACTAAGTGCATCTGAAGAAGATACTGAGAAGATGTCTAAAGAAGAAGATACTCAGAAGATGTCTAAAGAAGATTTGGAGGTAATTTATTTATTGTGACTTTTAAATTTTAATCATATTGTACGTGCTTAACCATGTATGACATAAGTACTTTTAAATTTGTTAAGGGGACACCATGCCACTTGGCTATAGGAACTATAGATAATATTGTTGCAGTAGCCACAACATTTGATGATGATGTGTCATGCTTAACTGTTAAAGTTCTGATTGACATTGTCATTGGAGAAGATTTGCCTATACCAATTCCTGTGAAGGGTAAAATGGAGTTCTTAAAGTAAGCAATGGGCAACTTCGTAAAATGGCCTCATGAACTTGTAGTTATGAGTGACGAAAAAAAAGTATGTTTCCTTTTCAGTTTATGAGTTTGGTTATTTATTATTTTTCCTACTTTGAATTTTTGTAACTTTGGTTATGGTAGGATCATTCACCAATTAAGAGCTTCAGCCAGTCCTCCAAATATGCTAACGCTAATGGTACTATCAAATTATTGCATGCATAACGTGAACGATGTAGACATGATCCGTATCTCTTTGGACGAGCATATATTTGGAAGAGACAAATTTATTTATTTAGGCCATGATGATTTGCTCCAATATTGCAATATGGTTGAAATAAGCTACATGTGTATTTTGACATACATTGCGTAAGTATTACTCATCTAGATTCACTCATGTATACTTTGTTTCATGTTGATAAATAATAACTTTTATTTTGTTTAGGTATCTTTGGGAAGAATGTGGTCGTGATATTACGAATAAGTTTTTTTTATATCAAGCAAAAATATCGCCACATGTGAAGTCTCAAGATATCCTCTAGAAATTTAGCCAATCAACTAGAATTGGCTAATTTAGACCAAATAGTCCTCATTCCATATAACACAGAGTAAGTAAATTGTGTTTATGTTGTGGCTAATTTGTATTATACACGTACTAATATTTCAAAATTGTTGCTTATTATAGTTATCATTGGATATTGATTTTAATCAATCTACAAAAAAATTGTGTGTATGTTTTGGATTCTCTTCGAAGCAAGGTTCAAGAGGATTTTCATGGAGTTATAAATATGTAAGTGTAAATGAACTTTCTTAGCTCTTAATTGAAGTATTTATATTTAACTAATGTTTTTAAACTATTTAGTGGATTGAAAACATGGCAAACCAAACACGATCTCCAACACTATCGGTCTTCTCCAAAATGGAAACCTGTAAAGGTAAATTTGTATTCATTTTTTAACAATTTATGTTCATTCGACTTCTTTATAACAATTTAACAATTGTTTTCAACTTTATATGCAGTGCCTTCATCAATTAGATTATGTAGGATGCGGGTACTATGTGCAAAAGTATATATACGAAATAGTGCATAATCCTACTACTCCCATTACTAGCCTCGTACGTAAATTATTTATTTTTTTATATAGTGCTAGCTTTAATTTATAAATGGACGTAAACTTATGTTGAGTTTATCTTTTTTTTTTCTTTTTGTAGTTCAATACAAAAGATGCATATATGCAAGGAGAGATCAACGTAATTCGGACCCAATGGGCAAGTTTTGTTGGCCTATTTGTGTAAGGATGTAATTCTTGTTTTTTTGTCTCAATAGAATGTAAATGCTAGCTTAGAATGAATTTGTGGATAAATTCATAGGTGGAAGACGTGATCTGTTTATTATTGGAAGCTGTATTCATGGTATTGTGATAATGGTATTGTGATTCTTGTTTATTCATGGAATTAGTACTACTTGATATTTGTGAATGAGAGAAATGATGGCTTTGGTGTAAGTATTCTATGAAAGTCGAGTTCTTGTATTGTGATTCTTGTCTGGTTCTTGTATTGTGATTCTTATTTGTGGATAAATTCATAGGTGGAAGACATGATCTGTTTATCATTGAAAGCTGTATTTATGGTATTGTGATTTGCTTTATTCATGGAATTAGTACTAGATATTTGTGAATGAGAGAAATGATGGCTTGGTGTAAGTATTCTATGAAAGTCTGGTTCTGGTTGGCTTTGTGTAAGTATTCTATGAAAGTCTGTTTTAGTATTGTGATTCTTGTTTGTGGATAAATTCATAGGTAGAAGTCACGATCTGTTTATCATTGAAAACTGTATTTATGGTATTGTGATTCTTGTTTATTCATGGAATTAATACTAGATATTTGTGAATGAGAGAAATGATGGCTTGGTGTAAATATTCTATGAAAGTCTGGTCCTGGTATTGTGATTCTTGTTTGTGGATAAATTCATAGGTGGAAGATATGATCTGTTTATTATTGGAAGCTGTATTCATGGTATTGTGATTTTGGTATTGTGATTCTTGTTTATTCATGGAATTAGTACTACTTGATATTTGTGAATGAGAGAAATGATGGCTTTGGTGTAAGTATTCTATGAAAGTCTGGTTCTGGTATTGTGATTCTTGTTTGTGGATAAATTCATAGGTGGAAGACAAATATTGATGAGTATATGTAATGGATTGGAAATATTGATTCTTGTTTGTGGATAAATTCATAGGTGGAAGACAAATATTGATGGGCTCGCCATGCAATTTTTTTTATACTCTTTAATATAAAACAATGGCGGACATTTCCTGACCCAACACGAGACATATAATGTCGTTTTTAACTTATTTGACTAAAAAAATGGATTCGACAACAAAATTAAAAAAAAAAACGGATAGATTCGGGCTTCAATGTCGGTTAAGAATTAAAAAAAAAGGCTTACCGACATTAAAGACCTTTAATCACTAAAGATTTTTAATGTCGGTTGCAAAACTTTCAATGTTGAGACTTTTAATGTCGGTAGGCTGCAATATTGGTGTTACTGAAGGCCTTTAGTGTCGGTTTAAAACCAACATTAAAGGCAACCGACATTAAAGGCCTTTAATAACACTACCTTTAATGTTGGTTGCCAACCGATATTAAAGCTCTTTAATGTCGATTTAAAACCGACATTAAAGCCCGAATTTCTTCTAGTGACAACAAGTGATCAAACCATAAATGATTGGTAAGCATAGAAGTTAAATTCAATAAAACAAAACAAAACAAAATAAAATCTAATAGCAACTAGAACTAAATATGAGTCTCACAACCAAGAATTTATGAGTTCCAATCCTATCCTAAGCTAGATAAGACTTACTTTAGCTACAAAATATGCCAAGATGAAGTTTTATACAAAGAAATAAAAAACTACAAAAAGTTAATGTTAGGAAGAAGAAAATACAGAGAAATTGGAGCTGGAGGCTGGAACATTAAGGATGGCTTGCCCTAAATTGAACAAAATCTTGTGTATAAAAAAAATGTTGGCGCCTAGCGCTGGGTGTTGGCCTCAGTTATTGAAGCACAAGGGAAGAAAGGGCGTAACGGCGCCTCACATCGTGTGCATTGTCTGCTTTTGTCAAAGTCTAGAGCGCCGGAACGCTCCAGGGTAGCACTGCGACGCTACATCAATATGCTCTCTATTAGAAAGAGCGCTGGGTGTAGTGTGGCACGAGCATTGCTGCATCAGGCACTAAGGGCATTTCCATTATTTTCCTTCTCTTTCTTCATGATTGATATTTCAAAGCTCTATTTTGGTTCGTTATTGTCCCATTTCAGCTAATGGTTGATTTTACCTCTTAATTGCTCAATATCTACAAAATCATAAAGTAAATGTGTAAAATCCTAGAACGAGTTCGAATTAAGCTAGAGAAATTAGTAATTTTATGGTGCTATCAAACACCCTAACTTAATTCTTGATCATCCCAAACAAAGTAGAAAGACACAATTATGCACAAAGATATGTTAACTTAATCGCAAAGCCTGATTCTCTCATTTTAATAGTTTATCAGGATCATGCTTGCAATCAATAATGTCATCCAAAAAAAAAAAAAAAAAGAAAGAAAGAAAAATAAAGTGAGGCAAATTAAGAAGGCTTCTTCAAATCTATTCATGTATAAGAAAGTTCAAAGCCCTTCTACTTAGGCCTAGAAAAAACCAGGAATAGATTTATAAGGCCCTCGATTCGTTTTTCCCCTACTCTGTCTCGAGAGGCCAAGAATTAAACTTCCTAAGTCCAAAGTGGCAATAACATGCAATAAGAAAAATCAACCTCATTTCTTGTTATCCTTTTGTCATACCCCCTCCCAGATTACCTATTTAACCCGAGAGAAGATGTGAAGACAGCAGATGCCAATCCTCTTATGACATCTTCTGCCAATTGAACCTATAAAACATCATAACCGTTCAAGAACTCAACATAACTTATCATCACATTATATTATTTCCACATCATCACTTAGAGATAATTTATTACAAATCAACTCGGACTTTAATTCTGTAAAGCCTAACTAATTATTGACCACTACCAGATTTACACCTGACTATTAAACTCTTTTAAATCAGTGGAAGAGTGATCCATCTTTGTCAAACAACCTGCAACCTTGGAATTCCTGAACTCTTCTGCTACCTGGGGGAAAAACAAAAACATCGGAAAACGTGAACTGGGAAGCCCAGCGTGTGGCATACTTAAAAACATATGCTTTTACCATAGAAACCTATGTTTTCAAACAACTATCGAAATCCATATTCAAATGACTCAAATGATTTAAATAACTCAAAGCATATCTTTCCTTTTGAAAATCATACAACTCTTCTAAAGCCTAGGGTTTTTATGCAATAAAACATGTAAATCATCATAATGCATAAAACCCTGAAAATCTCAAATAGAATTCATCATGTCATAACCTAGTAGGACAACCCCTTTTGCTTAACCACTCAATCTCAAAATTCTTAGTTGATGTGGAGTAATATCGACACAATCAACGTCAAACTGTACCTACGTTCATGAGGTAATATTTTAGGTACCATAATACTTTAGGTACTAGGGGGCGAGATATCTTCTCATAATCCTTTGGTATGATTTTCTCACCATAAGCCAGATACCTTCTCATAGTTCTTCAGTATTGGCTTCCTCATCACATCATACTAAGATCATTCAATTTAAAACATCAAGCATTATACTAAAATAAGCCTTAAAAGCATCTACTGCAATAACTAGCATGAAATAAAGGAATGCTGAAGGACATATGCTTTATGAAATAGAGCTAGAAAATATTAAGCCTGGAGGCTTCAAATACTTCGGTCTAGAGCTCAGAATGCTTCAAATACTTCGAATTCGTGCCTTCATCAGGTTCCCTAAACTTTTGGGCATCTTTCTGGCCAAATATTATCATTACAGCCCAGGTTTATATTCCACACTCAAAGAGCTTCGATATTGTTGAAAATATCCTTCTTAGCACAAGTGAAATGCTTACACAGCTTGCTTCTTTCAACCCCTAAGTCAGCTACTTGCTTTTTTATCACCTAAATCCCAGGTTCTAATTTTAGAACATATAACTGTAAATCTATTCATTAAAATTCAAAACTTCCTTCTATGAAATTCTTTCACATTCTTTTGGCCATCTTACCTCAAAATTTGAGCTCTTAACTCTTCTTTAATCAACAAGAATTCACCAAATATCACGGACTGTCCGATTGAACTCAGAATTTGCACTACCTTGAATCTTCTTTGATTTTCAGCATCATTTCGTGGAAGTTTCTTTTCAGTAGCCCCAACTCTTCATTCCTTCACACTCATCAAATTTCGGTGGAATCTCTTAATTTGGTTGAGTAAAAAGGGCCAAATTGATCTCTTTTTGTCAACCCATATATATAGAAAACTTTGCATGAATTTCCAACATTCATACTTTGCAACGTAATCTCCCTAGCTGGACTTTTCCTCAAATTTGGTTAAGTCTCATGAAGTCACCTCATGCTTCAGCCATATTAGGTGTTTGTCACTGTCCAAAACTTTACTTCCAGCGTATAGGGGCTTGCTTCAATGCATGGATGTTGCTTTGCTTTCAATGCATCACTAGGTTTCAAGCTCTTCAATGCATGTCGTGTCTCCATTCCAACTTAATTCCTATGGCAAACCATTCCAACGCATGGCTTGCTTCTTCCTCAAGTTCAACCCTCCAAAATTAGCTTCCCTTACTTCATAACTTACTTCCTTGGTCCTTCAATATATGGTAGCCATCCACACATGGTTGTTACCTAACTTCCAATGCATGGAGCTTGTTTGAGGTGTCTTGCATGTTCTACTTGGCCCTACTTCTTATGTATCCTTTTTCAATGCATAGTGCATCAATTTTACCCTTCCTAGGACTTCTTTGGATGTATGGTATCCCTTGCCATGCGTTCAACTTCCCCTTTTTTCCCCCTTCCTTAGTTTTTAAACTACTTCTTAAAGCATGGTTCCTCTACTTGAGTTCAAAGCATAGTTCTTGTGTTTCTCATTGTGCTTTGCGTCCAAGTAGACTATTTTTATTAGGGTATGTGTCCATTTGGCCTTCCTTGGGTTTTCTTGGTGTAACTTCTTTCCAAATGGTTGTCTCATGCTTTGCCTATGCTCCAAAGATGGCCCTTTCCACACTCAAACACTTTGACTTCTACTTATGCGTTGAGCTCTCTCCTGTTCATTCCTTCAATGCATGGATTACTTTTCCTTACTTTTACTTAGCTTGTTCAACCAACACTTGTCTTTTCTTGTTCATTACTCCACATGTCCTATTAATCTAGCTCAAGGTGTGATGCACTCTCCTCAATTGGACTACCTCCAACACATGGTTGCCCTCCTCTTGGTAACACTTAGCAATTTACTTCCATGCTAAGTATCTTTGTGTGCATACACCTCCCAAAGCATGTCTTTCTTAACCTAGACAACTCAAACCTTCCTCCTTAGTCTCCCAAGGTTAACTCAAACCTTGCTTCCAAGCATATCGGCAAGTCTTCATAAGTCACTCTACCTCGAAGAATCTTATGGAGAGGTTTCATGGGTTACACCTTTTGTTGAAGATTTCATTTGGTTGGCTTTATATTTTTTCTATGCTTCGGTTTCTGCAGATGTCTCATAAAAAGTCTTAACATTAGTTTTAGACATCAAAGTATTTTTTCTACAGAATATTTTTTCCTAATTTGGGAATATCTAGCGGATCGAGATAGTCCGATATTTTCTTTTATTGAGGTACGACTTATCTTCTCCCATTTGGGAATTTTTACCTTTTCTGGATTCATTTATAAAAGGTGTGTTATGTTGATTTTCAAAGTAAGCCGTTTCACATTCAGCCGCATTGTATTTTTTAGAGCAAGATGATTGATGGTCGAAGTTGTTCTAGAGTGTGCTCTTGCTCGTTGTTCTTTATTCTGCTGTGCATGATTTTCGCTTGTTGGAAGTGTTCTACTTCAAAGCTTTTCACAGACTTAGGAGAGGCTTGAGTCACTGTTACTGGAGAAGGGATTCTCAATTTTAGGAGGAGCCCAAGACTCAGCATCAGTGAAGGGAGTTCACTTAATTGGGAAAGATATCATCGTGGGAGAAGTCTCATTAGCCATCATCAGAAGTTGTTGTGATCAACACTAATATTAATCAGCTTAGGGAGAGCCTAAGTGTACTTGAGAGGGAGTCTCACATCTATGGGGAGCCTAGATGGTCAGTGAGTTTAGCTCTACGTGAGACACTATAGTTATCGAGAGTTACAGATAAGTACAATGTTGTAAATTGATAACTTTTTTAATATTAGTGGATTATCTTTCCTGGGCTCACTACCCCCCAAACGTAGGTGGTTTATCACCCAACTAGGTTATGAACTTCTATATCTTTACTTGTTTACTTATTGTCAATATTTTTGATGTTACAGTGATTGTCAATGGTTTCCGTTAACATTAGTATTTTGAGTGACGAGTTCTGTTTGCGCTTTTCACCTTTATATATATATATATTTCAAGCAAATAGAGCGGAAGTCTTATCCAGAAAAGCTGCTTTTGTTTTGGCTTGCTCACATGGGTTACGTGAAAGATATCCAACTATGAGTCGAGTTCCTTTAAAGGTGCATGGTACTCATTTCTTAGGAATACTTTAGCTCAGAGGGAAACTATGGATGTCATAGTCGCCCAGGTTAATCATGCCTAAGAAAGCGGAGTAAACCAATCTTTATTAACACTTTTTTTTTTTTTTTTTTTAACTTCTTATTTTTCTTTTTCTCTTTCTCTTTCTCAATTAGTGAAAAATTTCGTTGGTTTGTTCCATGTGCACGTAAATTGATTGAAGTTTAGGAGAGCCTAGTTTTATCCTTAAGACCTTTCGGAGTGACAACAAAAAATATAGGTCCAATAAAGCAACTTTAAGCATGCATGACCTAGGATAGGCAGACAAAGAACTCAAATTTGTATGAAAAATAGGATGAAAATCTTAAAAAATACTAAATAATCATGCTTGTTTTCTTCTTACACTATCTCAAACATGCAAGATCCTAAATGAGTGTATCATCAACGATCATAATAACGGGCATAAGTGAAAAAGCAAACAGGCAATCAATTCATATAAGTCTGAGCTTAGATGCTCAAGGACTGCCATATATGCATTAACAAAAAGTAAGAGCATATGATGCGTTGAAAATGGAGTAAATAAATATGCGTTCATTATTCGTTCTCCATGTGTCGCTGGTCATGCGTTGGTCTAAGGAAAATGCAATATGCGTCTAGGGATCTATGCGATGACCATGCATTCCTGCCACAATTTTTCTTGCTCTCTCGCCAAGTATAACGAGATCGCAAATTTCTTGGGGTGATCCGAGGTCGAACTCAGGGACTTGTAGCTAAATGTTACAAAGTAATGTGTTGCGGTGAAGAATAAAAGAATATTGAAGTTAAGGGCTATGTGCTACTCCTACTTCTAACTAAACAGATTAAGCAATGGAAGTATGACTATAAGAGATATAGACACGTCAACTGTTAACGCGTAATAAGATGCATGGGAAAATAGATAAAATGGCAGGGATGACTTTACCGCATCAATAAGTTGGATCGCAAGGGTAATCCCAGCCCACACAAGTTATGCGATTATGCTATACACACTTGACGAAGATACATGCGATGCATATGCGATAGTGTCGATAGAACTTATGTCTATCTCGCTCACGTGCTCCCACACATAAACAAGGTGACCGCATACTACCGTATCCTACTTCTGGACGCATGCAATGTGACCACATACTTTCATATCCTATCTATAGGGTGCATACATTGTGTAATAGCAAACAGAACTTATTCCTAAGCTTCTATTCTTGCTTATGCATTATAACCTGACTTTCTCAAGCCTAGATTTGGTATTTAGACTACTCTCCAGTATGCCTAAATGATGAATGATGCGCTCATAAGACAAGGTAATCACATAAAGCATGGTTGACATAAGATTATTCCTATCTCTAGGAACACTGCTTACTTTGCTTAATGCGTTCCACTACTTACCCTTTCGGACAGTTAGTCGCCACTGATCAGCTCATAGACAAGCATTGCGTTAGCCTCACACTAAGCAAATAGGATTTTCTCACAATACCCGCACAATGCACACCTCTTGGTGGTTTGCTACATGCTTCATATGTCTATGTCGCATGATTAAGTATGCGATACTCTAGCAATCTTACTTAGTCGTTGCAATGAAAGTAAAGGATGTTAAAGGAAAGATAAACGAGGATGGATTTGAAGGAGATAAAGAAATGCATTGATCACAAAATGTATTAATCTCTTAAGCCACAATGTATTAAAATACAGAGATAGAAGAGATATGGAGGGCCAGATGGGCAATGTCTTGCTTTCATCAGATGTGTGTCAAGGCTTCCGGTGGTGCCATGGATGGGCGGTGGGGTAGTCTTTCTCGAGATTTATCTCCGGCGGAGCTCCGGTCGTCACTCGGAATGGTAGGAGGAATGAAGAACTCTCAAGAATATCTTCTCACGCTTTTTTATGAATCACAAGGATCTTCCCTAAGGCAGAAGCTCGGATGATTTGAGGTTGTGCTCTAAGGCTTCTATTTATAGAGCTCGATCGCCGACAACATTAATGGTCATTCTCTGAATTTCTGCTGCTAATGACATGATGGACCTGCTCTGAATCTCTGTTACTAATGGCGTGGTAGGTGAAATGTCAACATCACCTTTTGATACTCCCAAGGTATGTGTTCATGTTTAGTTTCTGAGGTACCATCGCATTATACTACCCTTGCGTTTATCTCTCTATTATAGTTATCACTCTGTAGCCGCAACCTCTATGTGATGGATGCATGTGGTTAATGGCCGCAACATCCATACGTCGAACATATGCGATCGCCTTTTGTGATGGTAGGAATCACCGTATGCGATCGATTCCTACGTTAGCTACAAAATTAGACAATTGGACGCAAAATAACGCATAATAGTGGGTTAGCTGAGATTTTCATTGCTGATCGACACAAGCTCACTTTCTCATGAATTCTTAGTATAATCGCCACATATTCTTCTTATCAGCCTTCATAATTCTAAATAAAGGGCCTATAATAACGTACATTTCTGCCCGTCATCAGCATACAATATCCCTAATGTATCAAGATAATAATGAAAAACAAGGAACAAATTAAAGGGGAACATAGAGACTTCCCTAAATTTGGACATGCTGAAAAAGGTTGAGCTTGCTTGAAAACTAAGCCTCAAAAGAATGAAGGAGTTAGCAACATGCAATTGGAAGCAATCAAGATCTTAAACACTCTAATTTCATTAATTTAAGGATTAAGCATGCTAGTACCAAGTTGTAAAACAGAGTTATTGAAGCAAACCTTGGTGTAGCTTAAAATTGAAGCAATTCATTGGTTGTCTCTGTCATGAACGATTCGTGGACCACCGCTAGAGTCTTCCTTGCTATTCTCCAGCCTTAGAATGGATTGTGGGATCCAAATTGTGATGAATTTGAAGGAAAAACAGAGTTTAAGAGATTTTTGGAGTTTCAGACATTTGAAATGAAATTCAACTTCAACAAGTCATCAAGAAGAACAAACCAATGCATTTGTTCTTCTATTTAAAGAAGAAAAACATTAAAAAATAATTCCACCTCAGATTGTCACCAATTCAATCATGAAGAAGTGGGATTTGAGACATTATTAAGGTGGAAAATGTGGAATAATCCCATTTTCTCAATTTTGAATTTCCTAAATCCAAAAATGAATGAATTCAAAATTAATTTTCAAATAAACATAATTTTAAAAACCATTTTAAATTAAATTAACTCTAATAATTAATTAAACAATTTAATTAATTAATAATAATTTAATATCAAATATTAAATTATTTAAAATAAATTTAAATAATTAATTAATAATATTAATTCAATTTTAAATTAATATTCAACACCAATTTTAATCATGAATCCTTATTCATGTGTCCAATATTTAAATCATATTTAAATATTTCCAACTCTCCAAGACGTTAAGTATATCGAATATAAATAATGGTCATTTCCTGAGTCGTATTTGAACAATTCAAATTTTTTCATCACACTGTTCTAAGGTTTAGTCCGATATGAGATAAAGGGGAATCTAATGAACCTATAGATCATGAGCTCCAACGATTTGAGATTAACTGGCTAAACTCTTTAACATAGTTAACCAACATTCGTTAACTACCGGGACACTCCACTATAGCTTAGTAGCTACAGTCTCCTCATTGTAGATATATTTTTGTTCACTTGATATAACCATGATTAGTAAGGTGATCATTCACAGGTTGTTCGTAATTACAACTGGGTCAAAATTACCATTTTACCCCAATAATTATATCTCGTTTCTTAGGTCCCACTGATTCTTTAGTGAATAATTGGTTTTTGGTCCAACCATCAAACCGAGTCCCTCTCGGGCCAATGAAAGGGTGAGACCTATTATTCAAGACTCGAAGTTAGAACTTAAGAAAACTGTTCGGGTTGATACCCTAAATCTTATAGGATCCTATAGTTTGTAAACTTTATATGAAAAAACTCTTATGTAATTAATAATATATGATATTTTTATTCACTTTGTCTATACAATATGTGATATTTTAGTTACATTAACCACAAACCAATAAACAAACATCCAAGGTTATCGTTGTAACTTAAACATGTATGTGGAAACATATAGATGGATCATGTTTAAGTGATAACCTAAATGGTCTGTAGTATATGGATAAGGCTAGGTACCTTATCCTGGTGACACTACGAGTATGGCCTGCTTTGTAGGTGTTACAATTGTTGTAAAGTGTTACAAACGATCTGATCCTGATCATTGATGTATTAGATATGCGAGCGAGGATATTCTATACAAAGAAGTTTGTATAAGACCGGACCATGAAATGTTTAGTCTCATTATATAACACCGTTCATAATAGAGACTTTCATTTCACTAGGATGACTATAGGTAACATGACCTTAATCTTGAGTGAGTTGTGAACTCCTGCCTATGAGGGCAGTCCTTTGATTTGTATGGGTGAGAGTGACCAGATCACCGACTCAACAAGCCTACCATTTTGGGGATTCGTATGATTGGGGAGTTGGGAACACATCTACACAAGATGAAATTCATTTATTTTCCGAAGCAGGGATAAGTAGATAAATTGCTCCCTTAAATGCTAATTCCGGGTCTTGAACAATGTGGCGCCACACCTTCTTTTGGCCCGAGAGTGGTTTAGTCATAGTGGGACTATGATCTATTGTTCATTAGAGGGATTAGTGGTACTTAAGAAGTTAGATGTAACTATAGGGGAAAAACGGTAATTTGACCTAGCTGAACTTACAAGAAATTTGTGAAGGGTCATCATACTGTTGATTGATTATATCCAATGGACACAGAAATATATCTGTAGTGCGAAGAATGCAGCTGTCGGTCTTTAGTGGAGTGCTCAACAGTTAACGGATGGTGGATAATGTAATTAAAAAGTTTAATTAATTATTCACATACCGTTGGAGCTTTAAGCTACAGATTCATAAGGTCCTCTTGGTAGCTCAAAAGGATTAAGTTGAGAATAAGTTTTTGGGTTAGTTTGAATTGTTCAAATTAATAGGAGAGAATTTAATTATATATGATAGAATTAAATTGATTCAATTATATATTATATAATTGTTATAGTTTAATTGCAGGAAATAAATATTTGAATGTGATTCAAATATATTTTCTATGAATGTGATTCATAGTTGTTAAATTTAATATAAATATGGTTTATATTAAATTCCATAAAATAGAGAAAAGAAACTATAGTTTATATTGTATATGATACAATATTGAAACTATAGGTTATGTGTTATATTTGATAAAACATATAGTTTAATATAATAAATACATTTTTTTTCTCTTCAACCATTTTAGTGGGTGGTTAATTGGTTTTGTGGAAAAAAGGAATAAAAAGAAAATAGTTTTCTTCTTCTTCCTAAGATTTACATGGCAAGAGAAAACAATTACACGATTGGAAGACTAAACGATTGGAAGCTATTGTTATATGATAGAGAGCTTTCATAGAAACGTTCTGTGTTTCTTCAATCTTCTTCTTCCTCCAAACGCAAACAAACCCTCCTAACCAAAATAATCAGAGCCCACCACTCCTGGGTTCTCACCCTGAGAATACCAAAGGTTCACTGTGGTAGTGTCTCTTTTTTGTTTGTGAAGTTCTTGAAGAAGGTCTTCAAGGGTTGCTGTGTTCGAGTTCGTGATCGTTCAATGGATTTACAAGAAGAAAGGTTCTTCAAAGGTAATATCTTTCGAATCCTTTTCCTCTGTCAAGCATGCTGTAATTTATATAGAATGCATATCTTGTATGTTTACTGTAAATTTAGTTTTCAATAAAAATGGAATTTGGACGATCCGCTTCCCCTTAAGGATCTCCTTGTAAAATGAGTTCCTTCTATTGGTATTAGAGCCAGGTTGTATTTTTGATTCCAAATTCCATTTCTGTATTGAAATCATTTACAGTTTTGGTGAGTTTTAATGTCTGCATTGTGTTTATATGATAAATCTTTGTGGATGGTTGTTGATGGATGTTTACCGGGTAGAAATCTCTATTTATGATTTTTTATTTAAATTATAAAGTTAATTTGTAAAGGCCCCTGTGTTTTTGGGCATAATTGCAATCGAGTCTATATTCATTTAGTTTTGAGTTGCTCGTGAGGCTTTAGAAGAAAGATTGCAGTGAATTTTGATGGAGAAGACAAAATGGTGTTTGTCGCATTGTGTAGCTATAGCTAAACGATCGTTTAGATATTGTTATGCGATCGTGTAGATTTTACTACACGATCGTGTAACATTTGCTAAACGATCGCATAGCTAATGCTATGCGATTGTGTAGAGTTTGCTACACAATCGTGTTGCGTTGGCTGCATGATCGCATAGGCGCTCGATGAGTAGACAATCACATGGTATATGATACTCGACGCAAGCTTGCGTGCTAAACGATCGTGTAGACTATGCTCATCGCATAGTCATTAGCTACACGATCGCATACGATACTCAATGCTTGCTACACGATCGCGTAGACTTTCATGCTCATCGCATAGTCAAAAGCTACATGATCACATATAAACGATCCTCTATACTCGATGCCTCATTACTCGATGATCAGGAGTTAGCTACACAATCAGCTGCTAGGGTTCTTGGTGGAACGGTTCAAGACGAGTGGTTCAAGACCTGGTTCACTTATTCCGACTCGGTGGACTCATTTTTGTAATAGGTTAACCTTTATTTCCAGTTTTTGAGATTATCTATCTCGGTCCATCAACTTTAGTTAAATATACATGTGATGTATGTTTATTTTATATGCCATAATGTATGTCATATAGTTTTTAAACCCACCATAGGTTATGTATTTATTTTCATGCATCATTTTATACTATAAGTGTTATAATATATTAGTATGCATGATTTAAATTACATAAAGCATGCTCATGCATCATATAATGTAAGAGTTATACTATATGTATGCATGCATTATAGCATATCCATGCATCATTTATATTATAAATGTTATAATATAAGGTTGAATGGTTGTATGGAATGTATGCTATAAAATAGTTCATTACTTAGTTATATAAAAGTTATATATTAGTAATGAATGAACATTGCATGAAGCATGACATTACCTTAGGTTAATTTATAATTGTTATAAATAACTTATGTATGTCTAGCTTACAATGGTTAGTTTTAATTGTTTCATTTCTTTTAAGTGTTATAATAAATGAAATTAGAATTAAAATCAATATTAAAGAGTTGCATGCAAACCTAGGCTTTAATCATTTTTTAAAAGTGTTTTAACATTTGATTGAGATAGACCTAAGATCACGTTTCTAGTGAAATTAGAAATCTAAGTTTAATCTCTTAATCGGTTTAATAGGATTAAATTGATTCCTAATAAAAGATTAAATATGTAACAAATGTATCCATACGGGACCTTTTGTCTAAGGCTAGTTCTGGCTAGGCTGGGGTACTTAAGTCGATGGAAACGTCGCATTCCTACTTAGGAACCTACCTGGAAAGGTGAATTAGATAGATTTGTTACATGCATGAAAATTTGATGTTAGAGTTTAATGGGACTTGAATCAAAGTTGTTTAATCATCAAAGACAAGAGTTGTTTTTAAGCAAATTAAAGAAACACTTAGATAAAATCAGTAGTCGGATTTTCTAAGTTAATGAACCCTAGGAAGAACACTCGGTAGGAGGAAAATGGGGTATGTGATACTTCACTTTAACCTCTACACGTTTCTCCCTAATAGTTCACACCGTGAGATCTACTCTCGGCCTCGAGGCACCATGGGTGTCCCTATACAGGTGGCATTTGTGTAGGTCAATACCAAGGTGAATGGAGAGAGTGTTTATAGTAAGTGGGAGCAGGACGTGTGACAACATATCCCTCCATCTCTCTCATTAGGTTGGATAAAGTTTCATGCATCGCTTCAAGGCATCGTG
The DNA here is from genome assembly GCF_027475165.1 of Benincasa hispida. Classification (NCBI taxonomy): domain Eukaryota; kingdom Viridiplantae; phylum Streptophyta; class Magnoliopsida; order Cucurbitales; family Cucurbitaceae; genus Benincasa; species Benincasa hispida. Next base: position 29,456,813 of record NC_143485.1, read on the forward strand.
GGTGTCCCTATAAAGGATGGCAGTTTTGCATGACACTTTATTTGATCTCCAAAAATGGATAGGGTTGCTTTAATCTCTTGTTCTAATCGGCTTTTTCCTAAGGTTGGCTCATTAGGGCGGGACTCTAGAACCTAAAATGAGGGGTTACACTTACACAGAATTATTAAGGATGTTAAAAAATTCTGGACCGAACAATAGTGATTATTAGATATAGTTACAAGGAGTTGTTTCTGTTTGATGGTTGTGAATGTCTCATTTCAGTGAAGGGACACTTGATCACCCTATGGTGACTTTTGTCCTGCCTCCCTAAAGCATCACTACAAAATAGATGTTACTTACGGTACACTAGACTATTTTGAAAAAACATGATTGGTTTTTTAAAAGTTGTTTAATGCTAGTAGACTTAATTAAGTTTGTTCTGTTTCAAAATTTTCAAATGGCTACAACGAGTCTAAGTTTACTTGCCGGTGACTAATTAACTGGCAAAAATTACACTAGTTGGAAAACACCATAAACACGATTTTAATCATCGTTGATTTGCGTTTCGTCCTAATGGAGGAGTGTTCTCCCATTCCACCTCCTACCGCTGCTCGAAATGTTCAGGAAGCGTATGAGCGATGGACAAGGGAAAACGAGAAGGCTCAAGCATATATCTTGGCAAGCCTTAATGAAGTCGTGGCTAAGAAGCATGAGCCTATGGTCACTGCACGTGGGATCATGGAGTCCCTGAAGGGGATGTTCGGACAATCGTCTGCATAGCTGAGGCACGATGCTCTCAAGTACATCTTCAATTCACGTATGCAAGAGGAGTCTTCTGTTAGGGAACAGGTTCTCAACATGATGATCCACTTCAACGTGGAAGAGATGAACAAGTCAAGTATCAATGAGGCTAGCTAGGCTAACATCATTTTGGAATCTTTACTAGATAGTTTCCTTCACTTCCGTAGCAATGCTGCTTTGAACAGGATTGACTACAATCTGACTACTCTGCTTAACGAGCTGCAGACTTTTCAATCCTTGTTGAAAAGTAAGAAGAAGAAGGGTGAAGCGAATGTTGCTTCATCATCTTAAATGTTCCATAAAGGTTCGATCTCATGAACTAAGTTTGCACCTTCTTCCTCTGGCACCCAAAAGTGGAAGAAGAAGAAGGGTGGAAAGGGGAAAGCTGCAACTAACCCAAGAGTTGCTGCTTCAAGGGGTAGACAACAGTGAGGGTTGACAAGGGAAAGTGTTTCCATTGCAACCAGGACAGACATTGGAAGAGGAACCACTCCAGATATTTGGCAGAAAAGAAGAAGGCCAAACAAGGTAAATATGATTTACTTTTTTTGGAAACTTGTTTAGTGGAGAATGATGATTCTACTTGGATTATTGATTGTGGGACCACTAACCATGTTTGCTCTTTATTTTAGGGAATTAGTTCCTGGCGGCAACTTGATGCTGGTGAGATGATGATGCGAGTTGAAACCATGCAACCAGTGAGGGTTGACAAGGGAAAGTGTTTCCATTACAACCAGGACAGACACTGGAAGAGGAACTACCTAGATATTTAGCAAAAAAGAAGAAGGCCAAGGCTACAACTAACTCAGGAGTTGCTGCTCCAAGGGGTAGACAACCAGTTGACAAGGGAATGTGTTTCCATTTCAACCAGGACAGACACTAGAAGAGGAACTACCCCAGATATTTGGCAGAAAAGAAGAAGGCCAAACGAGGTAAATGTGATTTACTTTTGTTGGAAACTTGTTTAGTGGAGAATGATGATTCTACTTGGATTATTTGACTGTGGGACCACTAACCATGTTTGCTCTTTATTTCAGGGAATTAGTTCTTGGTGGCAACTTGATGCTGGTGAGATGATGATGCAAGCTGGAACCGTGCACGTCGTCTCAGCTGTGGTAGTGGGAGGTCTCCGGTTATCTTTACAGAATAAATTTCTCATTTTGAATGATGTATTTGTTGTTCTTGACTTAAAAAGGAACTTAGTTTCTATAAAGTGTCTGTTAGAACATCATTATCAGTTAAACTTTTCTTAGAATAAAGTGTTTATTACTAAGAATGGTGTTGATATATGTTTTTCGAAATTGGAAAAAAATTTATATGTTCTAAGGCCGTTAGCAAAAAAAGCCCTCCATAACATATATATGTTTAAAAAAATGCCCTCCATAACTTAAGATGTTTAAAACTGGTGTAACTCAACATAAGCGACCTAGAATTTCTCCTAAGGAAAATGCCCATTTTTGGCACCTAAGGTTAGGACACAATAATCTCAATAGGATTGAGAGATTGGTGAAGAATGGACTTCTAAGAGAGTTAGAAAAAAATTGTTTACTTGTGTGTGAGTAATGCCTTGAAGGCAAAATGACTAAAAGGCCTTTTACTGGAAAAGGTCATAGGACCAAAGAACCTTTAGAGCTAGTGCATTCAAACCTTTGTGGTCCGACGAATGTAAGAGCTAGGGGAGGTTATGAATATTTCATCACTTTCCCTGATGATTATTCAAGTTATGGGTACATTTATTTAATGCAACATACATATGAGTCTTTTGAAAAGTTCAAAGAATTCAAAAATGAAGTTGAAAATGCATTAAATAGAACGATTAAAACACTTTGATCTGATCGAGGTGGAGAGTTTATGAATTTTACTTTCCAGAACTATTTGATAGAACATGGAATAGTATCCCAACTCTTAGCACCTGGTACACCTTAGCAAAATGGTATATCAGAAAGGAGAAATCGAACCCTGTTAGACATGGTTCGGTCTATGATGAGTTATGCTTCCTTACCTTATTCATTTTGGGGTTATGCAGTAGAGACTACAACATATATCCTGAATTGCGTTCCCTCTAAGAGTGTTGCCAAGACACCTTTGGAGTTATGGAATGGTCTAAAGCTAGTTTACATCATTTTAGAATCTGGATTGCCCAATACATGTGCTTGAGGCCAATCCTAAGAAACTTGAACCACGTTCAAGGTTATGCCAATTTGTAGGCTACCCCTAGGGAACGAGAGGTGGTTATTTCTATGATCCTAAAGAAAACAAAGTATTTATATTGAAAAATGCTACTTATCTTGAGGAAGACCACATAAGGGAGCACAAACCCAGAAGTAAAATCATGTTGAATGAGATTTCCAAAGAAACTACTAAATCTTCAACAAAAGTTATTGAAGAGCTTAATACCTCAATAAGAGTTGTTGAAGTAGGTTCATCTAGTAGTTCAAATCCACCTCAAGTGTTAAGGGAACCTCAACGTAGTGGGAGGGTTGCGAACCCACCTAATTGCTATATGGGTTTAACTTAAATCCTAGCTATAGTACCTGATGACGAGGTTGAAGATCCATTATCTTACAAGAAGGTAATGGAGGATGTTGACAGAAATGAATGGATCAAAGCCGGATCTCGAAATGGAGTCTATGAACTTCAATTCAGTATGGGATCTTGTAGATCAACCTGATAAGGTTAAACGATCAACCTGATGGGGTTAAACCTATAGGTTGTAAATGACTCTACAAGAGGAAACGTGGTGCTGATGAGAAGGTGCAAACCTTCAAGGCTAGACTAGTGGCAAAGGGTTATACCCAGGTAGAAGGAGTCGACTATGAGGAGACTTTATTGCCTGTTGCCATGCTGAAGTTTTTCTGGATGCTCCTATCCATTGCCTCATATTATGACTAAGAGATATGGCAAATAGATGTCAAGACTACTTTTCTGAATGGCAATCTTGAGGAAACCATTTATATGGTGCAACCTGAGAGATTCATAATCCAAGGTCAAGAGCAAAAGGTTTGCAAGCTTAATCGGTCCATTTATGGACTGAAACAAGCATCTCGATCTTGGAATATAAGGTTTGATACTGCGATCAAATCTTATGACTTTGATCAGAACATTGATGAGCCTTGTGTCTATAGGAAGTCATCAACAGTTCAGTAGTTTTTTCTAGTGTTGTATGTAGATGATATCCTACTCATTGGGAATGTTGTAGGTTTACTAACTACAGTTAAGAACTGGCTAGCGATCCAATTTGAAATGAAAGATTTGGGAGAGGCTCAGTTTGTTCTGGATATTCAGATTTTTCGAGATCAAAAGAACAAAACGCTCATCGCATAGTCATTAGCTACACAATCGCATAATATATGATACTCGACGCTCGCTACATGATCGCGTAAACTTTCATGTTCATCGTATATTCAAAAGCTATGCGATCGCATATAAATGATCGTCTATACTTGGCACCTCGTTGCTCGACGATCAGGTGTTAGCTACACGATCAGCTGCAAGGGTTCTTGATGGAGCAGTTTGAGGCGAGCGATTCAAGACCCAATTCACTTGTTCCGAACCGGTGGACTCATTTTTGTAATATGTTAGCCTTTATTTTTGGTGTTTGAGATCATTTATCCTGGTCCATCAACTTTAGTTAAATATACATGTGATGTATGTTTATTTTATTTGCCATAATGTATGTCATATAGTTTTAATACCCACCATAAGTTATGCGTATATTTTCATGCATCATTTTATATTATAATTGTTATTGTGGGATGATCCCTCCATCCAAGATTGTAATTGTTATCGTGGGTTTCATATCTTCTATCTCCTTGGCTTCCATCATAGTTCACGTCCTCAATAGAAGCTAGGGACTGTATTTAAGCATTGGCAACCTGTTTTACAAGAGAAGTTAAATTAGACATTTGAGATTTAAGTTCACTTACCTCTTTCGTGATGGCTATAATAGTGGGAGTTTGCATCTTAAATTGCTGAAAATTCTTAGTTTAAAACCCAAAGCCTTCACAAGATTCCATGGGCTAAAGGGTGGACACATACTGAGGTCTAGGAGGTAAGTGTTGAATGCATAGCCCAATAAAAGAAGGAAATTTGACTAAATGTTAGTAGAGAATGAGTATGAGTCAACCATTGAAGCATGATAGAACAAATTCAACCCATATCTCTCAGGTTGAACACATACTAGGTTGAGAAAGCCTACTTGGATGTATAGCTATGAAGAGTTGGAAAGTTAAACTAGGTACTAAGTATGTAAGGAGTTAGGACATAACCTTGGATGAGTTCAAGCCATCATCCTAAGGTTGGAAGCATGATTGGAGTGGTTGGAAACTGTAGTCGCATGCTGATGACGGGAAATTGGAAGTCAATTTTACTCGACAACCAAATTCCCTTGGACGCGGTATGCGATGCATGTTCCTAAGATATGCATTGATAGTCATGCGTCGATGGTCATGCGTTAATAAATATATGTGATGACCATGCATCCAACCATAAATTTTCTTGCATTCACGCCAAGTATAACATGGACGCAAGTTTCTCAGGTAATCCGAGGTCGAACACAGGGACTTGTAGCTATAAATTTGCGGTGATGTGCATGCGGTGGTATAAATAAAAGAATGGAGGGGATGTTGCTAAGTAATCTTACTCCTACTCTTATCTAACAGACAACACAATAAGAATATGCATGAAAGGTAGAGATACGAAAAACTTTAACATGAAATAAATATATGGGAAAATAGGTAAAATGCGGAGATGTTTTCATTGCAACCCTTAAGAGTGACTGCGAGGGCAACCCCAGTCAACACAAGCCAATGCGCTCATGCTACACTCATGCACAACAAGTCATTTTCCAATGGAAATGTGATGCTCCTAAGTCTAGGACGCATGTGTTGAATGCAAAGTGTCCATAGAGATTATTCCTAAGTCTCTACTCTTTTCCTATGTGATGATGCAAAATGCACACAACGCTGCAGTGACCGCACTCAATCGTATCCTATCTATAAGATGCATGCGACGGGTTAATAACAAATAGTGTTTATTCCTAAGCTTCTATCTCTTGTATTATGTGTTCTAATTTGACTCTCCCGAGCCTAGATTCTGACCTGACCTTCCCAAGCCTAGATTCTGTCCTTAGACTACCCTCCTGGGTATCCCTAATGGACGAAAGAGGCATACATACTATAAGACAATCGCATGAACTTGGTTGATGCAATGTTGTTACTATCCCTAGTGAACAACACATACATTGCTTAATGCGTCCAACCACTTACCCTCTCGGGTAGTTGATTGTTGCTGACTTTACTCATAGACAAGCAATGCGTTAGCCTGTAGACAGGCATTGCAGTAGCTTCACACTAAGAAAATAAGGTTACTCACATACTTGCATAACGCACGCCTCTCGGTGGGTTCCTACATGTTTCATATTCCTAATCCATATGACTAAGTATGCAATACCCAAGCACTCCCACTAAGTGTTGTAATGAAAGTAAAGATGTTTAGCAAAGAAGATGGAGATGGAGTCGAAAGAATAGAGAAATGCATTGAAAACTGATTGTATTAATTCCTTAATTCAAAATGTCATACAATACAATATAGGAAAATAAAGGAAAAAGTTTTTCTTCCAGCGGATATGCGTCAAGGTTGCCGGTGGTGCCATGAATGGGCGGAGAAGCTGACTCTCTCAAGATCTAGCTCCAGTCGAAGGCTCTGGTCGTCACTCGAAATGAATGAAGGAGGTGAAAAACTCTCAACGTCTTCTCACACATTTTTTCTGGATCGCAAGGTCTACCATAGGTGAACCTCAGGCGAAAATCTTGGATGAAATGAATTTCAACTCATCGGCTTCTATTTATAGAGCTTGGACCGCTGACAACATTAATTGGACTGCTCTGAGTCTGACGTTCGGTGCGTTCGTCCTTTCTGAACCTCTGCCACTAATGGCGTGGTAGGTGAAATGTCAACATCAGCTTTGGATTTTCTCGAAGTAGATACGTTGATGCGTTCATTCCACCTACCTTGTGTTGATCCCATTAGTTTGCGTTGTCGCGCAGCCGCAATCATTCAATGACCGCATTCGCTTAATACCACAACTCTACACGATGACTGCAATCGCTTAATGAGTGCAACTCCTATGCGATGGACGCCTACGACTGATTACTGCAACATCCATGCGTTGATCGATGCGTTTGCCTTTGCGATGAAGTGTTTCTCCGTATGCGGTCGTTTACGCGGTGGTCGGTTTCCGCATTTGCGTTCATTTCCTGCATTAGCTACAAAGATAGAACATTGAATGCATAATTAATGTAAAATAATGGGTTAGCTGAGATTCGACATGCTGATCGATGCAAACTCATATTCTCGTGAATTCCTATCATGATCGATGCATATTCTACCTAACAACCTTCATAATTCTAAGTAAAAGGCCTAAGATGACATGCATTTCTACATGTCATCACATGCCTTGACCAACAAAGACTTACTTGGATGCATACTAGGGAAAAATAGGCTGACTTGGGTGCATAGAAGAAGATTTGGTTAAGTGTTGGATAACCATGCATTGAATTTTGCATAACCAAGTGAAGAAAAGTAAGGTTGGATGCATAGTAAGGGAAAATTTGACGAATAATGTGTTTGGGGTAGGAATTTGGTTAAGTGTTGAATGACTCGTTGACCACATACCTTAGTAGGGATATATTGGACACATGGGTCAAAGATGGGCGCATGGAAAGGACCATGCATCCAACTTGCATACTATGCGTTGAGATTGGCATTTCTTGGGGAACAAGGTTGAGTTGACAGTAAGGTGAAGTACGTGACATAATCGGGTGAAGTAAACATGCATAAAATGGAAGTTAACAGATAAACACTCTAACTACACTTAATTTGAGTCACAAACATGCTAAAACACAAGTTTCAAATAGAAAAGGATTTTAGATGTGAAACCTTTGTAGATTTCCTTCTAATCCTTGCTAATCTCTATGAATTTGACCTTCAAATCTTTAGTAGATCACCAAGAGAATCTTTTCTACTATTCTCAGCCTTGGATTTGAGTGGTAGTACTCTAAATTGAGATGGAATTGAGAGTGATTTGGAGAGGGTTTGACAGAAAATCAAGGATTCTGGAAAGTTTCTCAAAATTAAAAAATGCATGCCCCAAAATTCAGAAAACAGAAGTATTTAATCTATTCAAACATGCAAGCACTTTAGTCTTTCAGCAACTTGACACTTCAAATTGCACTAGCTAAGTGGTCTAGGTTTTGAATGTTGGAGAACCCACTATCACAAAAATTGGATAAATCCACTCTCAAAATCAAAATTCAATTTAGGTTACATTTAATTCAAAAAATAAATTAAACATAATTTTAATTCAATTTATGAAAATTGAATTTGATTTAAAAATAATTAATTAAACAAATTTAATTAATTAATTAATAATAATTTAATATCAAATATTTAATTAATAAAGCACCTAATTTAAATATGAATCCTATTCATGTAATCAATATTTATATCATTATTTAAATATTTTGAACTCTTCAAATATGTTTAATTTCAATAAATTTAAATGTTAATTATATCGAATATAATTATCAAAACCCTAAAATTGAATTTGAATATTTCAAATTCCAAAACCCTAATTTTGAATTCGAACATTTCAAATTCACTCATTTTTAATCCAAGGTTTAATCTTTTACAAGCTAGTAGAGAGACCTTATAGACCTATAGATCATGAACTCAAACGATTTGAAATTAATTGTTTAAGCTCTTTAATTCGAATTAATCAATATCGTCAACTACCGAGACATACTACTATAGCTCGATAGTCGCACTATTCTCAATATAGTTATATTTCTGTCCGCTTGATTTAACCATGATCAGTAAGTTGATCCTTCACAGGTTGTTTGTATTTACAGCTAGGTAAGTTACCGTTTTACCCCTGTAAATGCATCTTGCTCCTTAAGTCACCGTTGATCCTCTCTTGAACAATTGGTTTATAGTCCAACTAATAAACCATGTTCCTCTTTATCATGAAAAGGTAGGGCCCCTTTGTTCAAGAACAGAAATCAATACTTAAGAGAACAACCTATATGCTAACCCTAAATTGGATAGGAGTGAATTCTATCTTGCAGAACCTGTCCCCAACTATCTATCCGATTTTATCCCCAAAATGGGAGGATTATTGAGCAATTCTATTGAACTACTTTCACCTATGCATATTAAAGGATAATCCCCAATAAACAAGAGTTCATAGTTAGCTCAAGATTAAGATCGACTTACCCTAGGTCATCGAATTGGAATAGTCAGTTATAACAGTAAACATTCGTTATAAAATAAAGTGCTATTTTGTGGTTCAGTCTTATGAAAATGCCTTTTAATAATTTAATATCAAATGTCTCCATATGAGCAATTTCGGGATCACATCTTTTGTATCAGTATATAAAGTGAGTTCCATCCATAGTGTCCCCAGAATGAGGTACCCAATCAAATCCATGTACTTATAGACTTTTTAGATTATATAATATAACTTGATCCTCTTTCTGTCTCTACATAAAGTTAAAGTATTCATACTATAGCCATGGATTCGTTTATTGGATTTTATAACAAAGTGCAATTTCAATAAAACTTTTATTGAATGAAGTCTCAATAATACTTTTACTGCAAAAAAGAATATGTTTCAAATATTATGAACTACGAGTTTTAGAACATTCCCAACAATCTCCCACATGAACTAGTAGTCTAGTGAGTTACAAATATATACAAATACATAATGTTGAGAAAAAGAGAGAAAACTACAATAAACTAGGGCGTCTATATACCCTTGACATTCTCCCACTTGCCCTAGATTTATGAAGCTCGTAGTCCCAATCCTACCAGCCAACCCTTGAACACTTTAGCTAAGAGGGCCTTCATAAATGGATCAACAAGATTATCCTTAGAGGCTATTTTCATGACTATTGATAACGGGCAGAAATGCACGTTATCATAGTGCTAAGTTCTTAAACAACACTGGCTTGCGTTGATAAAACATGTTAAATTGCATCCAAAAAGCATCAGATTCATAATATTGCGATTGCATGCGTTCATCGCATTAGAACATTTGATTTTTGTATTTTTGTGCAGAATATGCGATAATGTAAGGCAGAAATTGCAATCATAGGAAATCATTGGTCGAGCGCAGCATTACCGCAAGCTTTTCGGTGATCGTGTTCGCAAATATTCGGCCGAGAAGGATTGCTGCAACTTGGTCAACACAACATGGTGGGCGCATCTGGGTGAAAGGCTAATTAATCGCGATGAGACAGAAAGCTGATGACAGTCGAATCCGAATTAAGTTGACAGTCGATAACAATCACAAATACATTCAGCTTTTCGATGACAAATATTCGGCGTATCAGTCAGGAATTAAAGCAATCCTATCTGTACAATCATGAGAGAGAAGCCGACTTTCACTCTGGATATTCTATAAATACCGAGGGCATCCTTCAGAAAAGGGGTTGATAAATTGATCAGTTAATTAGTTCGCACGACCTTGTTTATAGTTCCTTTCATTTTAAGGCAGACACGAGAGAGGAGGTTGTGCCGACAGATCGTTCTGGTAAGCTTAGGAGAGCGCCGGAAGCTTCAAGGATAGAGAGAGGGCCGAAGCCTGTGGAAGCAGGAACATCTTTGGAACCAAATAGAGATTTACAGTGTAAAAGCCTCAGTCAGCAAGGAATTGCTACCAGACACTCTACCTTTAACTTCCATTGTTATTTTGCACTCCACTCATTTATCGAAATGGAATCTACTTCTCTATATCTGTTCACTCTTTATTATTTACGCATGAGTAGCTAAATCTGTCGAATGGGTTGAGAAGCATTTAGCTAGCACAACTAAGGAATCTTCATTTTATGCGATTATCTTGTATTATGTATGCTTCATTCGTCCGTTAGAGATACTCGAGAGGGTAGTCTAAAGACAGGATCTAGGCTTGGGAAAGTCAGGTTAGAATCTAGACTCGGGAGAGTCAGATTAGAACGCATAATCAAGAGATAGGAGCTTAGGAATAAGCACTATTTGTTATCAACGCATCGCATGCATCCTAGAGATAGGATATGATTGTATACGGTCACCTTGCCTTCACGCATTTTGCATCATCGTATAAGTAAAGAGTAGAGACTTAGGGATAAGCTCTATGGACACTTTTGCATTCAACACATGCGTCCTTGACTTAGGAGCATCGAATTTGCATTGGAAAATGACTTGCTATGCATGGTTGTAGCATGATCGCATAGACTGACGCATTCCCAAGTAACGCTAGCTAAAGATCTTCTCAATCCGTTCATCCGTATACTCAATGCATCTAACACAACTGAATTTTTTCAAATCAGCACATTTTTTTATTTTTTCATTAATTCAATCAATAACAAACCCATAATTAATTGAGTTACCGATTACCGCAAAGTTTTCATAAAAATTACCATCGCAGTTTATTTTCATAAGTCCCTGAGTTCGACCCTGGACTTACCAGGAAACTTAGTGGAATTTACACTTGGATTCCGCTGAGGAAACTTGAGTGCAGAAAGCAATTTGACCATCGCATATCATCCATAATTCACTTAATAAAATCAAGCATCAAGTTTTTGGCGTTGTTGCTGGGGACTTTGGCAAAATAGTGTGCTAACGGTGATTTTTCTGATTTCTTTATAGACTCCCACTCTCTGGCGAATTAGAACCCGGAGATTGAGAGAACATTCAGATGCAGACTAAGAGACAACCGCCAATAATAAGAGAGGACACCAAGAATTGCGGAGCAACCGAAAGCAAGGGCCGCTAACGTAAACAATATTATGGCCAACCCCATTATTCTGGTGAATGACCACAATAGACCCATCCGAGACTATGCGTCGCCTAACCTCTATGATTTCTCTCTAGGAATCATGAGGCCGACGTTAGATGGATCGAGGTTTGAAATGATGCCGGTAATGTTACAGATGATCCAAGCTACTGGGCAGTTTGGAGGAAGGCGTGGCGAAGACCCGTACACCCACCTCCGGAGCTTCATAGAAATCTGCAACACTTTTGTGTTCCCGAATATCTCAATCGAGGAAGTTTGACTCACTCTGTTCCCATTTTCCTTATTCGATCAAGCAAGAAAATGGGCATATTCTCTCGAACCGGGGGAGATAACTTCGTGGGAACAGGTGGTGGAAAAATTTATGAAAAAGTCTTTCCCACCAACCGAGAATGCTAAGAGATGGAAATTATTAACAAATTTTGAGCAAGAAGATGACAAATCGCTCAGCGATGCCTTGGCGAGGTTCAAGAGGCTGGTAAGAGACAATCCACATAATGGCTTACCATATTGCCTACAAATTGAGATTTTCTACCAAGGACTGAATCCCTCTTCGCAGACCGCTGCCAATGCGGCAGCCGCTAGTGGTCTGCTCAACAAAACATATGAGGAGGCAAAAAGTATACTTGATTGCATTTCCAAAAATCACGAGGATTGGCGGGAAAGAGATCAAAGATTAAGAATTAAAGATAATGACACAAATAATGGGGCCATTGTATCCCTGCAAAATAAAATGACTGCGATGATGAGTTTGATATAAGGCATTGCAATTAGTAATACAGGAGCGAAGAAAGGGCAGGTCAGCGCAATTACTCAAACGACCGCAAGTTGTGTCATTTGCGGAGATGCTTACCCGATGGAAGAATGCCCAACCAACCCGCAGTCGGTATGCTTATGAGAAATAATCCCTATTCCAATACATAAAACTCCGGGTGGCGAAACCACCCAAATTTTTCATGGAAAAATCAATAACAAAACTTTCAACCTGTGGCACAAAAAGGAGGGCCACCCAGATTTTTCTCGCAACCAAATGGTCCAACGCATAGCCAAGCCAGCAGCTCATAAACACCGCAATCTTCATCCTTAGAGAGCTTGTTGAAGCAATACATTGAGAAAAACGAATCAGTGATTCAGAATCAAGCTACATCTATTAGAAATCTCAAAATTCAAATGGGACAAATTGCGGGCGAGCTGAAAAACAGACCGCAAGAAGCGTTGCCGAGCTCAACTGAGCTCCCTCGCAATGCTGGGGGTAACGGGAAGGAACAATATTTAGCAGTCTCCTTACTAAGCGACAACATGACTGCGGAAGTGGGGGAGAAGCCCATTGCGACCAACTTGAATGCGGTGACAACCGAAGACCCGTTGACCTATAGTTTGGAGAACCCGAGAAAATAAACCCTGAAATTGCGTCCACCCTTAAGCCTCTAGATATTGAGACAAAGAAGTCGAACCACCAGCAACTCTGCAAAATGAGGAAGAAAAGATCACAATAGTGGCTACAGCGCAAAATGCTATTATCCTACCTAAAATGGGCGACCCAGGAATCTTCACGATACCATGCTCTATCGGAGGGATCTGAGTGGCCAAGCACTATGAAATCTTTGGGCAAGTATAAACATAATGCCGCTATCAATCTTCAAACAATTGAATGTCGGCACACTTATGCCCACAAAGGAAACTCTCCTACTCGTGAACAGATCTCGAATACATCCTGAATGAGAGTTGAAAGATGCCGTAATTTCAATCGATAAATTCATCCTGCCAGTAGACTTCCTCATTTTGGATTATAAAGCAGACGAAGATGCAACCATCATATTGGGACGACCATTCCTTTCGACCGATCGTGCTCAAATTGATGTGCGCAAGGGGGAAATTGTAATGAACATTCATGGGGAAAGACTCCGGATTAAGTCTATAAAGATCCCAGAGGACAAAGAAAAGAGAGAAAAGCCACCATGGACGTGAACAAACCAGCCTGGAATAAGTGGTCCCTCAGTTATTATATGACTTAACTCCATCAGGGACGTAAGTTTTGGGAATCATGGAATCTTCAATTCTTCTGTACTACTCAAAATTGTTTTGTTTGACCCTCTCTTTGTTTGTTTACAACGATTAAGGCACAGGATTGCGGAGATGTTACATGAAGCAACAAATTATCTCACTCTGTCACCGCAACCTAAAGAAGATAGATCGTCGCAAAGATGGATGCGTCAATACAAAATGCGGGCGACAACTCAAATTTGGGGGTGTATTCTTCCTTATCTTTATGTCAAATTTTACCCTATCGCATCGCATGTTAGTTTTAAAAGTGTTATCACTACAATCATTTGACATAGATAAATTTAGTAAATCACCGCATGCTATTTCTTTACCAAGTATGATTTCAATGATGAAATATGCTTCTATGTCTTTCATATATATTATAGTCAACTTAACTTTAAGATAGTCACCTCATGAAATATTTCTAGAAGTTAGGGGTTTGCTAGCTTTTTTTCAAACTTTCTTTACGAAGCTTTCTACGAACATCGCATGACTTATCTCAATATTTTGGCAATGAGGACATTGCTGCATTTTAAATTTGGGGGTGAAATATTTATTTTCGACCTTGCTATCTCTAAAAAAAAAAAAAAAAGAGAATTTTTTTTTTAGAATAACAACTCCACTGTCAATGCAATGGGGAAACCCATGTTGATAAGAGTTAAGTTGTGAAAGGCACTTACCCGTAGTTAGATGTCCGCATGACACACATGGAGGCAAGCCAAAATGAAAGTAAGTCTCCAGGATCAATGCATAAATAAATGACCGCAACTCTGCTACCAAAAAGGTATGAGTTCAGTCTGAGAAAGAGCGCATTGCTCGTAGTTGGATGTCCACATGACACACGTGGGGGCAAGCCAAAATGAAGGCAAGGCACTTGAATTAGCGCAAGGTCATAAAAAAAAATAATATCAAGAAATATGTAAGGATAAAATCATTTGACACCCCAGTGAAAAAAATTTTCGTTTTGAAATACATCATGCGATGTTCCGGAAATTAGTAAAGTTCTTTTGAAGGTTAAGCTTGCAGTCTCTAGGTCTTAAAAATATTTTAAAAAGAGAGTTGAATAAGACTTAATGAAACTTTGGTATATTGGATTTGAATGAAGTATGCTTGAGAAATCTAGGAAAAGAACATTGCAGTTGATTTGCTAAAAGAAATCTTTAGCTTATGCTTGAGTACAAGCATTGTTTAAATTTGGGGGTGTGATAACGGGCAGAAATGCACGTTATCATAGTGGTAAATTCTTAAATAATGCTGGCTTGCATTGATAAAGCATGTTAAATTGCATCCAAAAAGCATCAGATTCTTAATATTACGGTTGCATGCGTTCATCGCATTAGAACAATTGATTTTTGTATTTTTGTGCAGAATATGCGATGACGCAAGGTGGAAATTGTGATCATAGGAAATCATTAGTCGAGCGCAGCATTATCGCAAGGCTTTGTGGTGATCGTGTTTGCAAATATTCGTCCGAGAAGGATTTCCGCAACTTGGACAGCACAACATGGTGGGTGCATCTGGGTGAAAGGCTAATTAATCGCGATGGGACAGAAAGCTGATGACAGTCAAATTCGAATTAAGTTGACAATCGATAACGATCACAAGTACATTCAGCTTTTCATGACAAATATTCGGCGCATTAGTCAGGAATTAAAGCAATCCCATTTGTACAATCATGAGAGAGAAGCCGACTTTCACTCTGGATGTTCTATAAATACCAAGGGAATCCTTCAGAAAAGGGGTTGATAAGTTGATCAGTTAATCAGTTCGCACATCCTTGTTCATAGTTCCTTTCATTTTAAGGCAGACGCGAGAAAGGAGGTTGTGCCGATAGATCATTCTGGTAAGCTTGGGAGAGCGCTAGAAGCTTCAAGGACAGAGAGAGGGCCGATGCTTGTGGAATCAGGAACATCTTTGGAACCAAATAGAGATTTACAGTGTAAAAGCCTCAGTCAGCAAGGAATTGCTACCAGACTCTCTACCTTTAACTTCCATTCTTATTTTGTACTCCACTCATTTATCGAAATGGAATCTATTTTTCTATATCTGTTCACTCTCTATTATTTATGCATGAGTAGCTAAATATGTTGAATGGGTTGAGAAGCATTTAGCTAGCACAACTAGGGAATCTTCATTCTATGCGATTATCTTGTATTATGTATGCTTCATTCGTCCATTAGAGATACTCGGGATGGTAGTCTAAGGATAGAATCTAGGCTTGGGAAGGTCAGGTTAAAATCTAGACTCGGGAGAGTCAGATTAGAATGCATAATCAAGAGATAGGAGCTTAGGAATAAGCATTATTTGTTATCAACGCATCGCATGCATCCTAGAGATAGGATATGATTGTATACGGTCACCTTGCCTTCATGCATTTTGCATCATCGTATTGGTAAAGAGTAGAGACTTAGGGATAAGCTCTATAGACACTTTTGCATTCAACACATGCGTCCTTAACTTAGGAGCATCGCATTTGCATTGGAAAATGACTTGCTGTGCATGGTTGTAGCATGATCGCATAGACTGACGCATTCCCAAGTAACAACCTCTCTACTATCCCTGAAAGCGAAAGAATTTCATCTTGCACCCTATGTCTCCAACTATCTACCTGGTCTTGCCCCTGAAATGGGAGGCTTACTTAGTCGGTGCTGTTGAGTCAACCCTCACCTATGCAAATCTAAGGATAATCCCGAATAAATAGGAGTTCATAGTTAGCTTAGGATTAAGGTTAAATTACGTAGGTCATCACTTTGAAATAGTCAGTCTTAAACAGTAAACAATGTTATAAAGTAAGAGTGACTTATTTATTGGTTCGATCTTATGCAAACTTATTATACAGGACACCCCCACTTCTTTTGTCACTATATGAACGAATCAGGATCACTTCGTTTCTAGTACTTTACAATAAATTGTAATAACTACATAGTGGGCCACATCCGATAGTGTTACCAGAATAAGGCACCTAACCTTGTTCGTATACTATAGATCATTTTTACTATTTACTCGAACACAATCCACTCTTACGTCTGCACATAAAGTAAAAAGTACTCATGTAATAGTCATGGATCTTTTAGTTTATTGGATTTATTTCTAAATCGAAATAAGCAATTTGTATATTCAATAACAACTTTATTCAATAAAACTTCAATGAAAACTTAGATAAGTTTATCGTTTACAAATCACGAGTTTTAGGATATAAAACCCAACACTCTAATCATGCAAGAGCCACCTCGAATAGAAATATTGAACCAGTAGCTTATATGAAATCTGGTGGTGTGAGAATTTTGCACACAACTGCTTGTAATGTTCCCAATACTCAAATTGGCTCTCTCCAACACCCTAGGTGATCCCATAAATCTCTTTCATGATGCTATTGGCTTTGGAAGCAAGAAATAATTTTACCAAGAACTTCATTTTTAGCTCTATCCATGTTGTGATCGATCATGGAGGTGATAATACAACCAGTCTTTGCTTTGTTCTTCAAAGAAAATAGGAAGACTCTCAGGTTGAGTTGCTCTTCTATCATTCCATGGGGCCTCATATAGTCACAAACCACATGAAATTCCTATAAGTGTTTGTTTAGGGTCTTCTCCTACATTTCACTTGAACTGGGGCAACACATTTATCAACCTTGGTTTAAGCTTAAATAAGGCTGTGGGAGTAGGATAGATTATACATAGAGTCTACTGGGTCATGTTAGGCTCGACCAGCTACCTTAACGTAAGCTCAGGGGCTTTCCCCATGTTTCCTTCAGGTTGTTGGTACTTAGTCTCTACTTCTCGATGCTTCTGTCCTTTTCTTCTTCATGATTCAATATAATATTTTTCTCCTCCTCTAGTCTTTCTCTTCTTTCTCTTATGAGTTGTTGCCCCTTATAGTCAGTCTCTGTAAAATATAGAAGTCTAGAACTCCGAGAAGAATGAGTCATATATAAAAGAAAACTCATGCACACTAATTCAAATTCAAGAATTGGCTAAAATACTTATTAAGAAGTCCCAACAACGATGCCAATTTGTTTAAGGCTTGTCTGGACCCCAAAGAAATAAATTTATAAACCTCTCTCCTAAGCTTGCGGGCTAGTGAGAATAGGTCGTCTCCATAGTATTTTGAGATACTAAAGCTAACTAATGAAGTCGATAGGTAAAAAGGGATGTTTTTGAGATTGTTTTGATCACAATGGAATTGAAATAGCATGAAAGTAAAAGCACAATTTAAATTGGAAATTTTATTTGATAAAAAAACTAGCCTAGAAAGATTGGAATCCACTTGTCTACTTGGTTGTTCATCGAACCCTAAGAGAGTGTTGCTTGTATGATTTTATTCTTAGCTCATTTGCTCGAAAGACCATAGCTAAACGCCCTAATGCACTAATTAATTTCTTAATTATAGGTTCAATGGATTGGTTTCAATAATGGTCTAATCAATTTAACATACACATTAAGACTAGGCAATCTAGCCAAGACAATTAGCAATTTGGATAGCCTAAACTACCAATTGATTTATTTCTTGATTTGGTTAGTCATGCGATGCCATAAAAGAATTATTCAAAATAATTTGAAATTTAACCAAAAGCATGCATTAACTAATGCCCTATTAAGATTCAAATACTTATATTAAATCCTATCTAGCAAGCAACGGAAACACAACGAGTGATCAAGCCATAAATGATTTATAAGCTATGAAGCACAGATACTTCATATGAGGCAAAGAATCAGTATCAGACACGTATCAGATACCGATACTTCTAGATACTTCACAGATATGTATCTAATACGCGATTTGACGTATTTATACTTTTAGATATTTTCCAGATATGTATCTGACATGTGATTTGACGTATCTATTTCTATGTATATATATATATTTTTAAAGAAAAAAAGATAAGTAACTCATCTAATATTTTCCAATCTATAATTAGGCAACCTATTTAAAAAGCTCACTACTCGAGTCCAAAACTAAAAGAAAAATAAATAAATAACAGATCAAACCATAGACTAGAATCATCTAATCTCCATCTTCATATTTTAGTTCCCACAAAGTCCACCAAAATATAAACCATTTCGATGTCTTCAACAATAAGTTCTTCATTTATCTTCATACTTCTCTCTCTAATCTTCTTCTTCTTTGCAATATGAGTCACTTTTCTATTGCATTTTATTAACTATTGTACTTCAACATCTTAGATGTTGCTTTTTTTGTATTGTAATTCAGTGTTTGTATTCTATTTTGTGCTATTGTTATTAACTTATATGCTAAATTTATCTATATCTTAAATTTTTTTAAAGAAAAAAAATGTATTTTCAACGTATCAGTATCCTTGTTTTTTAGAAATATATATAAAAAAGTGACGTATCCTTAGACGTATCTGTATCTTAGTTTTTTAGAAATTGACGAATCGCCGTATCCGATCATATCCGTATTGTGTAGTCGTATCTGTATCTGTGCTTTATAGTTTATAAATATATAAGTTAAACCAAATCAAGAATAAATAAAATCCAACAGCAACTAACTAAATATGAGTCTCACAACAAAGAATTTATGAGTTTCAGTCCTATCCTAAGCTAGATAAGACTTACCTTAGCCACACATAAATTGCCAAGATGAAGTTTTATATAAGGAAATAAAAATTTACAAGAAATTAATGTTGGGAAGAATAAAATATAGAGAAATTGGGGTCAGAGGCTGGAAGTTTGAGGATGGTTTACCCTAAATAGGGCAAATTCTTATATATAAAAAAATGATGGCGCTACAGCGTTACCCTTAATTATCGAACTGCAGCGTTACCCTTATAGTCAGTATTGAGCATTACTCGATTTTTTTTTAATTATTTTGCTTGTAAAACTTAATTTTTCATTGAAATTATTTATTTTAAGAAAATATTTACATGTATTTAATTTCTTTAATAAAATTAGTTGCCAAAATTAAGTATAAAATTTGACCGACACCGAGGCCTACTTTAGATAATGCGATGTTTTATACTTATTGATTTAAAAAAGTTGAATAAACTATCTCATCTGAAATAAGAATGTTTACGAATAAAGAATAAAATGAATAAATGTGTTGATCTATTTCATGCTCTTTGGGTATATTTGTAAAAGAGAGTATGTGATCTAAAAGGAAGGATCTTTGTTTTGTGATTTTTATTACATGCAAATCCATAGGTGTAAGATGAGATTGGTTTTCTAGTTTGACTAAGTACTGTGGATATTAACACTTTATTTTATTTACAAAAGTTAAGATAAAAGGTGAAATAATGTGTTAAGAGTTTACCATTTTTGTGGTTGTCCTTTCCATTTCATTCCATTTTTATCTACGTAATTTTAAATGTCTAATCTTAGACTTTATATTTTCAATAAATATTAAAATTTGTAGTCTCTATTATCATTTTGTTTAAAAATGATGAAAATATTATATTTTTTAATAAAAATTATTATTATTATTATTTAGAAAAATTATTTCAGATAGTAAAACTGTTGCAAATATTTACAAAATATAGAAAAATTTTAGAACTATTAGTATCTTCTATCAGTGTCTTGACACTGATAGCTATCAGCGTCTATCATTGATAGTTCTAAAATTTTGTTATATCTTATAAATATTTTGGTTTATTTTTCTATATTTAAAAACAACCCTATTATTTTATTTTACAAGTATGTTGACTAAATTAGAAAAAATTAAAACTATGAAAAGTAAAATAGAACGAAATTAAAAGTATAAGGAATAAAATGGTATTAACTGTTAATGTAAAATCTAATTAATTTGATGCTATATGGAGACAATGAGAAGGGCTCATTTTAGACCACGTTGAGCATAGAACAATTAAAAGCCAAGAAGGTATAAAAATTAGTAATACACTTTTCCAAGCTCAATCAACTTTTTGTCCTACATCAACACAATGTTCCCATCAAAACTCTTACCAGAAATAAGGCATTATTAAAATTTCTTTTTGTTGGATCAACATGAACAAGGTTTAATCGAACATTATAAGACTGTTTCCTCAATTAAACAAATTAATACAATTTTTTATTTTGCACACAATCAATTTAAACAAAGAAAAAATGCAAGTAAATTCACTTCAAAATAGATAAGAAATTCACAATAGAAATTCCAAGCACCCAATTTAACTCTAGAAGAATATTAAAGCTAACAATTAGGCCCAAAACAATAGATCTAGCATAAGTTACATCCAGTTCACTTAAAAATATATATAAAAAAATCCCAGTCGATGTCGGTGATAGCAAAATTTATAAACAAAAGTTTATCATTGATAGACTCATATATCAATGACATAATCTCACTAATACTCTATCATAATCAGGTATAGAGTATTTTTTTTTTTTTTTTACATCTGAAGAAATTGAGAAAAATGAAAAGAATGATTAAAAAATAGGACATAGAAAGTACATGATAAACGATGGTGGAATAGATTTATATTAGTGATAGAAGCATATCATATGATATGCATATCAATAATATACATATATCAATGATAGACTTACAATAGTGATAGAAACATATCATATGATGTTCAACGTAAGATTAGTGATCGAATGATGCTTCTATCACAGATTAGTGATTGAATCATTATTGTAATGATCCCAAAATTAGAGACCAGTACAAAAAAAAATTTAACCTTCATTAACTTAGTTTTTAAAAAATTCCATAGCATAATGACACTATCACAATAAAATAAAAGATTTCTTTGGACCTATTCAAAGAAATGAACTCCTAATAACATTCCTTAATCATTTATTCTCAACGGAACTACCATTGTTTCTATATTGATTGACGTTTATTATTAATACTTCTATCACGGATTAGTGATCAAATGATGCTTCTATCACAGATTAGTGATTTAATCCTTATTATATGGATCCCAAATTTCAACCCTAAATTAGAGACCATACAAAAAAAATTTAACCTTCATTAACTTTTTTTTTAAAAAAATTCTATAGCATAACGACACTATCACAATAAAATAAAAAATTTTCTTGAACCTATTTAAAGAAACACACTCCTAATAACATTCCATAATCATTTGTTCTCAACGGAACTACCAACATTTCTAGGAAACTAATATTCAAAACTTCTAAATCAAAACCAACCAAACTTGTTAAGACTAACCAACTCAACTTAATGAAAAACTCAGGCAAAATAATCTAAGGCCTATTACAAAACTTCAACTCCAGCCCACCAACTTGAAACTAAAGCAAAGCTCTACATTTTGAAGAATTAAACTCATAACAAAAAGTGTTAGAGTTTGGAATTAGTTATATTTGTATAAAGGTGTTTGGTGTTTCCGTTTTGGTTGTTGTCTCAGGAAATGTCTGGAAGGATATCTCGAATATTTCCTTTTTTGCATAATTATTTCCTTCCTTATTTATGCGTATGTGATTAATTGCTTGAGTTTGTTTTTTTGTTTTTCATGTATGCTGTTATTGAATGGGTTGGTTTCCTTTTTCCACTATAGCTTTTTAAGAGCAATTTGCTTCTTGCTAGCCACTTTTAGATCGAACATCTTTGTATTGAGGAATTTTTGTTTGAGATAGCCGAATTATAAGAGGAGTTTCCAAGTTCTGCCAATTATGAATAAGTTCTTATTGAAACAATATTAGTTGAGACATCTATTCTTGATCATAGAGTGAGCCTAAGATTTGTTCACTGCTTGAGAAGGGATCGTCTAACTTAGGAAGAGTCTAAGTTCATTATGTAAATAGGTCTTCACAACATGATGGGAAGATTATCTTTGAGAAGAGTTCTCAATCTTAGAGGGAGCCTAAGAGATAACTTAAAATATTCATACTTAGGGGGAGTCTAAGCATCCTTGGGAGGAGGTCTTACACTTAGAAGGAGCCTAAGTGTCCTTCTGGAGAGTTGAGTTATTCGTGTGTCACTGTTCTTGTAATCTATTTACAGATAAATACAACACTGTAATTGTTTAATGATATAAAAGCTCTAGAAATTTATAAATAAGGAACATTTTCAGTGAACCCCTAATAACAAATTCCAAAACTCTCAAGTCAATTGATATCAATTCAAAGGAAAGAATTAGAATTGAATTACCTTTTGATCGATGTGAACCTGAAGCTTAGGAAATAATTCATTTGCAAATATAACAAATGCTAAGAAAGTGACTAAGTAACATATACTAGTTGCAAATGCTCCTTAAATGCAGTAAGTTGTCACTAATGAGTCTAGGATACGCCAGAAGCATGATAGACCATTTGGTTCTAAAGATAAAATCCTCGAAAAAAAAAAAGTCAATAAATGACTTAGTTAAGAATATGGACGTTCTAGAAGAAATCTTAGATATGAGTACTTATAAGGATATTGAAGTAAATAAGGATAATAATGAGATCTCAATAAATTATGGTACCATATAAGTTGACAACATTTTTGCATACAGTGTTACTCACAATATTATTTATGAAAGGGAGTACGAAAAATATCGACATGAAAAGGATTGACTTATGTGGAAAGAAACAATCCAATATAAATAAACTCATTTTTCAAATCTTGAGAATTAGTAGTCCAGACATGAGAGAATGTCAAATATGTGGGATACAAGTGGAGTATTTGTAAAACAAATAGAGTGAAGTCACAAGATGTAAAGCGAGACAGGTCCCATAATAATTTTCGTATAGTAGACTAGTATTAATTATGAGAAAACATATTCTTTAATGGTCGTTATACAATACCATGAGATATTCAATTTATCTGATTATGTATGAAAAGTTTAATATACATCTTATGGATGCAGTCATATGAATCTCTTAATAATGATATTTATTTATGAAAATTCCTGAAGAATTAAAGGTACCATAATCTTATAATCTTATAATATATATATATATATATATCATAAATATTCTTATAAAATATTCCTGACGAATGTGATATAATCATCTTATTCAATATTTGACGGTATGAGGGTATAAAAATAACCATATTTGTCCATATCCTTTTAAAAAGAAATCACAACCTGAGTTTTGCTATATGTTGATGATTTGAGCAGAAACTCCTAGGTCATCGAATTGAAAGAGTCAGTTTTAACAGTAAACCATCGTTATAAAGAAAAAATGACTATTTTGTAGTCCGATCTTATGCAAAACTCTTTTGCATAGGATGCCCTTACTCGCATGTCTCCACATGAATGATTTCCGGATCATGTCGTTTTTATCAATATACAAAGTAGGCCGCATCCATGGTATCTCAATGATGAGGTACCCAATCTCATCCATATAATTATAGACCTTTTCGGCTATATACTATAACTTGATCCTCTTTTGTGCCTCTATATAAAGTTACTGTATTCATACTATAGCCATGGTTTCGTTTATTGGATTTTTATTACATAATGCAATTTCAATAACACTTTTATTAAATAAATACTTCAACAATACTTTTATTGATCAATAGAATATGTTTCTATGATTACAAACTGCAAGTTTTAGGACATTCCCAACAATCTCCCACTTGGACTAAAATTCTAGTAGGTTACTAATATATACTAATATATAATGTTGAGAAAAATGAAAATAAAATAAACTAGGGCATCTATAAACCCTTGACATTCTCCCACTTTCCCCAGATTTATGAAGCTCGTAGTCCCAGTCCGACCAGGTGATCCTCGAAACTTTAGTCGTGAAGGCCTTCGTAAATGGGTCAGCAAGATTATCTTCAGAGGCTATTTTCGTGACTATCACGTCTCCTCTATGTACTATCTCCCAGATGATATCGTACTTTCTCTCGATGTGTTTCCTACGTTTGTGGCACCTCGGTTCCTTAGAGTTAGCAACCGTTCCACTGTTATCACAACATAGGGTAATCAGTAGATGCATATTTGGAACAACTTTCTGAGTCATACTACTTCTTTAGCTGCTTTGCATGTAGCTACATATTCAGCCTCCATTGTGGAATAAAAAATACAACTTTGTTTGATGCTTCTCCACAATATGCTCCTTCATTGATAGTGAATACTGATTGTGAAGTAGATTTTCTATAATCTATATCATTCTGAAAATCAGAATCAGTGTATCCTATAAGGTTCAAATTCTTAGGACCATACACGAGCATATAGTCCTTCGTTCTCTAAAGATACTCGAGTATGTTCTTAACAACAGTGCAATGGTTGTGTCCAGGGTTGGACTAAAACCTACTGACAATTCCAAGTGTAAAGCATATGTCGGGGCATGTACATAACACAGCGTACATCAAGCTCCCGACTGCTGATACATAAGGAATTCTTTTCATTTCCTCAATTTCTTGAGGTGTTTTAGGACACTGTTCCTTAGAAAAATGAATTCCGTCTCTAAAAGGTAACATACCTTTTTTGGAATTTTTCATGTTATATCTTGAAAACATCTTATCAATATAAGATGCTTGAGATAATGCTAGCGTTATATTCTTGCGATTCCAAACATTTTGGATTCTCAGAACATATTAGGCATCTCCCAAATCTTTTATGTGAAATTGCGATGCTAGCCATTTCTTTACGTTAGCAAGAAACCCTGTTTCATTCCCAATGAGTAGGACATCATCAACATAAAGGACAAAGAAATCTATAGTCTTGTTGACTATTTTCTTGTAAGCACAAAGTTCGTCAACGTTCTGTTCAAAGCAATAAGATTTGATCATAGTATCAAATCTTATATTCTAGGATTGAGATGCTTGTTTCAATCCATAAATGGATCTATTAAGCTTGCAAACCATTTGCTATTAACACTGTTCAATAAACCCTTTTGGTTGAGACATGTAAATACTTTCGTCAAGATGACCATTCAAAAAGGCTTTCTTGACATCTATTTGCCAGATTTCATAATCATAGTAAGCAACAATGGATAAAAATATTATTATAGATTTAATCATGGCAATTTAAGAGAAGGTTTCTTCATAGTCTACTCCCTCTCTTTGGGTAAAACCTTTTGCCACGAGTCTAGCTTTATAGGTTTGCAACTTACCAGTTTGGTCTCGTCTTTTCTTGTAGATCCACTTACAACCAATAGGTTTAACTCCATCTGGTTGATCTTAGTTTCCAGAACGAATTGAAGTACATCGACTTCATTTTTAGGTCCATGGTTTCAATCCATCGATCTTTATCTACATCTTCCATTGCTTGTTTAAAGATCAATGGATCGTCGCAGCCATCTATGATGACATGAGTTTCTGCTAAATCCATATAGCGATCAGGCTATTGAACAACACTCCCTTTATGTAGAGGCATTCTCATCTCATGAGAAGGATGTGATAGAGCAATAACTCTTGTTTAAGGACCATCTTTGTCAACAACAGTCTAATGGTTATGTCCAAGGTTGGATTGAAACCTACTGATGATTTCAACTGCAAAGCATATGACGGGACATGTATATAACATAGCATACATCAAGCTCCCGACTATTGATGCATAAGGAATTCTTCTCATTTCCTCAACTTCTTGAGGTGTCTTAGGACACTATTCCTTAGACAAGTGAATTCTATGTCTAAAAGATAGCATGCCCATTTTGGAATTTTGCATGTTAGACCCTGACAACATCTTGTCAATATAAGATGCTTGAGATAGTGCTAGCGTCCTGTTCTTGCGATTCCAAACGTGGATTTTAAGAACATATTGCGCATCTCCCAAATATTTCATTTGAAATTACGATGCTAGCCATCTCTTTACGTCAGCAAGGAATCTTGTCTCATTTCCAATTAGTAGGATATCATCAACATAAAAGACCA
This sequence comes from Benincasa hispida, assembly GCF_027475165.1. NCBI lineage: Eukaryota > Viridiplantae > Streptophyta > Magnoliopsida > Cucurbitales > Cucurbitaceae > Benincasa > Benincasa hispida. The sequence continues at coordinate 29,483,187 of NC_143485.1, forward strand.
AGAAACCTACAGTCTGGTTGACTATCTTCTTGTAAACACAAGATTCATCAACATTCTGTTCAAATCCATAAGATTTGATCGCATTGTCAAACCTTATATTATAGGATCGAGATACCTATTTCAATCCATAAATGGATCTATTAAGATTGCAAAACTTTTGGTCTTAACCCTGTTCAATAAACCCTTATGGTTGAGACATGTAAATATTTTCGTCAAGATGACCATTCAAAGAGGCTGTCTTGACACCCATTTTCTAGATTTCATAATCATAGTAAGCAACAATGGAAAAAAGTATTCTTAATAGATTTAGTCATGGAAACATGAGAGAAGTTTCTTCATAGCCCACCCTTTCTCTTTGGGTAAAACCTTTTGCCATGAGTCTGCCTTTGTAGATTTGCACCTTACTAGTTTGATCTCGTTTTCTCTTGTAGATCCATTTACAACCAATAAGTTTTACCCCATCTGGTTGATTTACAAGTTTCCAAAATGAATTGAAGTACATCGACTCCATTTCTTGGTCCATGGCTTCAGTCCATTGATCTTTATCTACATCTTCCATTGCTTGTTTAAATATCAATGGATCCTTGCAGCCATCATCAAGTATGATGACATGAGTTTTCGCTAAACCCATATAGCGATCAGGTTGTTGAATAACCCTCCCACTACGTCGAGATATTCTCATCTCATGAGAAGGATGTGATGGAGCAACAACTCTTGCTAAAGGACCAACTTGATCAACAACTGTTAGGTCTTTAAAAGATATATATTTTCTACGTTAGTTCCCTTAAAATTTTGTTGTTTGTTTTCTTTTAATGCTCATTTTGTAGGTAAAATGGACCGAGAGCGATTAGAAGCCATTCTGAGAAATTGGGCTAAAAAGGATAAAAAATGACAAGAAAGTCATCAAATTTGAAAAGAATCGAAGAAATTACAAAACACTATCAACCTCCCAGAAGCGTTAAGCAACGCTTGAAGGCAGAAAACGTCCATTTATTGCAAAACAGGGCAGCGTTGCAACACTCCATATTTTGATGGGATTGTCCGCACGCATGCGCTTTGGCGATCCAATGTCGAGTGCTTCATCACAACTCAAGCTCAATGCTTCTTGGCCTTTTTACGATTTAGCATTGCAACGCTAATCTCAACGTCACAACGCTATCCTTCGAGTAAAAATATTTTTTCTTTCAGTCTTGGAAAAAAGGAAGAGGAAGCACGATTCTCATGGAGGCTGGGATTTCTCTCTATATCATTTTGTCTCTTTGGTAATTTTTTTCCCATTTAGGTTAGATTTGGATTTCTTTTTGGATTATAAGCAACATTTTTGTAATTCTTCATAAATTTGTCCATGAGTTTGTGAAGTACATATTGAATCTTGTTTTTAATTTCAAGAGTTCTTGTAATTCTTTTGAGTTTTCTCTTTTTCTTTATCATTTGCAATTTGAATATAGCATTCTTAAATATTTTTTTACTTATTAAAGCATGTTGAATGATCTATATCTTGAACATGTATAGCCTAGATACTTGGTTTTGTCACAATCATGATTGAATGCATTGCTTTCAATGTGTTTGATAGAATGTCTAGCCAAGATCTACAAGAGGCAATAGTAATTGTGTATGCTACTGCTAGGATGCATTAATTACTAGATTTGAAGAAAATTCGGTTAATTGAGTAAGCTATCTTGACAACGACATATTTGAATCCTAGAACTTAATGCGCGTGTTTTCTCTTCTATATGGTCGGTATCGAACGCAATAGAGGTAGAAGCATGTAGATTTATTAGGGTTAGGCCTATCCAACCTTAATCAATGTTTAGGGTGCGCTCTTAACTAGGGTATTGCTAGTTTTCTGCCTTTGTAGAAACTAGCTTATTCGAGTTAAGTAAGTAGTTGCGAGCATAATTCAATTGTGAATTTAATTTGTAGATTTCTATGATAGGAATTGCATTTAACGTCTAACTTCAATTAGGAGAATGATTGTTCTATACTTGTGTACATTTATCCTTTGTTTCTTGATTTTTAGTATGTTTATAGTTTCATCAAAACCTCATTTTATTGCTTTTATAGTCAAAGTTAGTTTAAGAAAGGATTAAACAAGCCTTCCCTATGGATCGACCTTTTACTTCACCTTTATCTATGAGTTAGTATAGGTTGTTGTTTGAGCTTTATAATTTTTTTTTGTTTTGAGTTAGGTAGAACTAACGACATATATTTAGACACCGAACAACAAATCTTGTTGGTTTATCTGTAGATTCTTTGGTCATCTCATCTAATACTATTTTACTGCGAGGTTGATGATTACTTATGTGATCCTCTTCTAAGAATGTAGCATTTGTCGATACAAATATCTCATCTTCTTGAGGATCATAAAATAAACCACATTTTGTTTCTTTAGGGTCTCCTATAAATAGGCATATTTTTTAACGTTGTTCCAACTTTTTAGGGTTTTTCACCAACACATGTGTCGGGCATCCCCAAATTCTGAAGTGACGTAAACTACCTTTACGTCCTCTCCATAACTCATATGGTGTTTTTGAAACTCTTTCTAAGGGAACCATGTTCAGTATTTGTACAGCAACTTCTACTGCATACCCCCAAAACGACTGAGGTAACTCGGCGTAACTTATCATTGAACGAACCATGTCTAACAGGGTTCAAGTTCTCCTCTTTTCTATACCATTTTGCTGCGGTGTACCAAGTGTTGTGAGTTGGGATTGAATTCCATGTTCTACTAAATAGTTCCTGAATCGTAAATCCATATACTCACCACCTCAATCTGATCGAAGTGTTTTAATCCTTTTACCTAATAGGTTCTCAACCTCAGCTTTATACTCTTTGAACTTTTCAAGAGTCTCAGACTTATGATGCGTTAGGTAAACATAGCCATATCTGAAATAATCATCAATAAAACTGATGAAATATTCAGATCCTCCCCAAGCTTTAACATTCATCGAACCACAAAGGTCTGAATGTATAAGTTCTAGAGCTTCTTTGGCTGTAAGATCTTTTTTCTGAAAAAGATCTTTTAGTCATTTTTCCCTCAAGGCAAGATTCACATGAAGGTAAAGATCTGTCTTCTAACTGTTTTAGATGACCATTTTTAAACAATCTCTCAATCCTATTGAGATTGATGTGACCAAGTCTTAAGTACTAAAGATGGGCGTTATGAGAAATTCTTTTTTTTTTTTTTTATGATTATTATTATTTTTTTTAGTTTGAGTTTCTGCCATTTTAAACATCTCTATATTTAAAAGGGCTTGCCTCAGTTGGTTTTAACCCATACAAGTTAATTTCAAGTTTAGCTGTATACATTTAAACACGTTTTGAACTAATGAACACTTTATTTGTATCAAAAATGACTTTATACATATGTTCCAACAAACAAGATACATGGATTAAGTTCCTTTTCATTTTAGTTACATAATATAAATTTTCAAATAAAATGTAGGAATCTCCAAAAAAAAATAACATGATATCTCCCACTGCTTCTGTTGACATGACTTCCCTTATTCCCACCTTGAAAGTCATTTCATTTTTTGATAGCTGCTTTCAGGAACTAGTTTCTTATAAGAAAGTGCAAATAGGATTACTGGTGCCTAAATCTAGTATCTAGGTTAAGTGAGAACTTTCCACTAAACATGTATCTCTTATAAGTAAATCACATTTACTTTGATTTGCCTTCTCAGCTTTCTTTTCCGCAAGATACTTTGGGCAATTGTGTTTCCAATGCCCGTCAACGTTACAATGGAAAAAAATTTCCTTTTGCAACTTTTTTCTTACTTTTAGTGGTAGGAGACCATTTCTTTCCTTTTACATTTTTCTTCATCTGGATACTTTCATCCTTCAAAGATCCAGACTTCTTTTCAGAGGGCTTTGAACTAGAAGAAGCACCCTTCTGAAATTTCCTTTGGGAAACAACATTTGCTTCCCCTTCCTTATTTTTTATTAAAGATTGAGAAGTCTAGAGTTCATTGAAAAGAGTTGTTAAGTAATCAATCTTATTCATTACAGCATTTGTACAAAAGCTTAGGAAACTCTTCGTAAGAGATTCCATTATCATACTTACTTGACTCTTCTCATCTATGACAACCCAGTTTACCTCCGTGATATTGAAGTGGACCATCATGTCTAGGACATGTTCTCTAACAGAGGTCCCTTCCTTTATATGTGAATTATAAACGTATTTAATAGCATCATGTCGTACTGATGAGGACGATTGTCCAAACATCCCTTGCAATGACTCCATGATCTCTCTTGCAATGACCATGGTTTCATTGTTTTTTGTAAGCACATCGGATATGCTTGCAAAAATATAGGCTCTGACTTTTTCATTTGCTCGAACCCATCTGTCATAGCTATCCCAAAAATTTTGGGTTGCATTAAGAATGGGAAGAAGAGGATGTTCCTCTATTAAAGCAAATCTCAAATTGTCAACTACTAGTATTCTGTTTATGTTCCACTTCTAGTTCGAATAACCCTCTCCATTGAATTTGTCAGAAGCTAAGAGTTGTATAATCGAGTTTGACAAGCTGAAACATAAACAGATCCTATGAATAAATTGCATCTAAATCTAATTTTAGCAAAAGTAATAAAGTACCCGTATTTCTTTATTTATTTGCAGCGATACTTTACTGAGATAGAATAGATGCTATCGAGGGGCAGTCAAATCTCCTTCACTAAAGCAAGACAATATTGACCAAATATGATATCCAAAATAACTCTTATTCCTATAGTCATTTAGTTACCGTTTTTGGTCAAGAACTTACTAACACTTAGTAATTCTTGTAAATGTGACCCTCCATTTTCAAATTTCATAAAATAGTATGAATATGCCCCCGATTAGGAAGACAATATTCAAATCGAAACTAAGGAACCCTATTCATTTCTGAAGTTTGGGTTGTTTTGAATCCTATTTTACAACCTTCCGAGGGAATCATTGTAACAACGACTAGTTAATGCCGCTTAAAAACGATAGCAAACGCAACATAGGAATCTCACGGTTCAAACTAATGGAAGAAACCGTAGGATATGTTGACACATTTCCTACACCCACTTATTATGAACCACTTCCCCTATTCATCTTGATATTGACCAACACAAACACTTTCCAAATGAAGCAGTCGAGGTAAAATAGACACGAAGTCGAGCATGGATCACACGGTGTGAACTCTTAGGGATGTGAGAGCTAAGAATAATATATCGTATATATTATTAATTTCCCAATGAATTGTTCTAATTATTTGGGTATCTTTTGTACTTAGGTATATTTCGGCTAATAAACACCCTAAGTCTATATGATTTATCAAAGTAGAACGTTTATATTTGGATTTAACCTACGATGTCTAGGTGAAAAATCAATTTTAAAACCTCAAATTGCTCTCGCATGCTCAAAAAACTGATTAACAATGCTAAGTTTATCGGCTAAAATCCCCAAGTAGGAGGTGTTACGTAGACCATCAACTTAAATACCTCCAGCCTTAGATAGGACTATAGACCGATTGAGTTTGTAACCAAGTTGTATAAGATAATGACCTGTTTTAACTATTAAAACAAGTTGTTATTAAACTAAAGTGAGCATGCCATTTTATCTCTGTTATAAATTTTAATTGTCTCACCTATTTTATAACTCTTATAAAACTATAGACATGCTATAACATTCACAAAATCATTTGATACATTAATATAACAGTTATATTAAACTTATGAAACCCTACCATGCATACTATATACATTATAACTAATTTGTAACATATATCAATGCATGAAACATGCTTTCTTTATAATGAGATTTTAAATCTACATGGTATACAATATGCATATACATATTTAATGTAAATATAACATACATCACATACATAAAATATTTAAACAACACTTGTTATGAATCAACTTTGGCATCTTAAGCAAACAAAAACTAAATTTAATACAAAAAAAAAAAATAAAAACGATTTGAGGAAAAGCCTCTGGATTGCTCGAACCAGACTCGAACCAGCCCTCTAATGCTCCAAAAAAGGCTGAACCGATCTAAACTAGGTCGAATTGGACCCCAGAGCACCGAACCGGTCGAATCGGACCACTCCCGTGAACCACTTCGTGGATGTGCGTGTTTCTGGGCTGGGATGCGCAGCGTCACGACGCTCCATCCCATTGCAATGCCTCGAGTTCAGTCAAGAATAGTGTTGCAATGCTACCTGGGCAGCGTCCTGGCACTGCTATTGGGTTGTATGTCCTAAAACTCATAGTTTTGTAAACAGTAAACATATATGAAGTTTATTCAGACAAGTGTTGTTGATTATTTAATAACTCTTAATCCAATAAAATACGAACCCTTGGCTATTGTCATGAATACTTGGGCTTTATGTGGAGACATAAACTTGATCAAGTTCGAGTAAAATAGCCTAAACCGTCTATAGTACTTGGATTATGTTGTGTACCAATTTCTGGAGATACTATTGAATACGACCCACTTTATGATTGTTACAAATGTTGTAAAGTGTCATAAACGATGTGATCAGTTCGTTCATGTAGAGACATGTGAGTGGGATTGTTTTACACAATGAGATTGTGTAAGACAGACCATGAAATAATCACTATTATGTATTAACACTGTTTACTATTAACACTGATTAATTTCACTTCTTGATGACCTAGATAACTTGATCTAAATCCTGAGCTATCTGTGAACTCTTGTTTATTCGCGATTATCCTTTGATCTACATTCGTGAGGGCAAGATTACCATTTCTACTCAATATACCTCACATTTCAAGGATAGGACCAGGTAGATGGCTGGGGACATAAAATTTGCAAGATGGAATTCACTCTTACCCATTTTAGGGATAGTAGAAAGGTTGTTCCCTTGAAGGCTGAACCCAGGTTTTGAATAAGGGGCTCCATCCTCTCGTTGGTCTGAGAGGGAATGGATTTAGCGATTATGATCCTAAATCAATTGTTCATTAGAGGGACAATGTTACTTAAGAAGAAAAGATGTAACTCAAAGGTATTTCAGATTTTGACCTACCTGAGGGTACGAACAACCAGTAAAGGATCAACTTATTGATTATTGTTATATCAAATAGACACACAGTGAGAGGAGTGCAACCACAGGCTATAGTGGACAGTCCTATTAGTTACCAAATGTTGATTAACTAGGTTAAAGAGTTTGACCCATTAGTCTCGGATCGTTGGAGCCTATGATCTGTAAGTCCACCGGGTCTCATTGCTAGCTCAATATGGACAAAATTGAAGAACTAGGTAAAGTAAGAATTTGAAATGTTCAAATTCGGGTTTTAGGAAAAATTGTATTTGATATGAGATATAATTTACAATTAATTAATTATTTATTTATTTTTGAGAGTATACTTGATCATTAGCATGAAAGTGTCTTTTAAACTTGATTAATATGATTAATCAAAGCTAGGTGTCATAAACAATTTAATATGTGATATTAAATTTGTTTATTTTATTTAATTGAAATTGTTTTAATTAAATAATTCTAAATTTGAAAAATTATATTTCATTTTGTAATAAAAAATTAGTTGGCCTTTTACCCCTAGCCACAAGTCTCCAGTTGTTCCAGCTTCGCCTGCTTGCTTTAATCTTCAATTACAACCTAGTTTCAACTTTATTGACTCTAATTAAATTACAGACCCTTAATCATACATTAAGGTTCATTAATCAAGAGCTAATTACAAATTTAACACTTGAATTAAAGAGAATTCTAATGGCAATGTTGATTAAAAAGTCATATTAGTCACCAAACATGCAATGCTAGAAATTCACCCACCAAACTCAAATTAACGTTAATCAAGTGCTTCAATCATATTCTGATACCGATTGATGGGAAAACATGTATAAATTCGGAAGCTAACAGAATCAATAAGCACCCTAATTACACTTAATTTGAGTTTAAAAGCGTGCTAAAAACAGTTTTATAGAAAGAGGGTTTCATGAGTCACCTTTGTAAAAACACTTTAAATGCTTGCTGAACTCCACGAAATTGGTCTCCAAAACTCTAGTAGACTATCAAGAGAGTCTTTTCTACTATTCTCAGCCTTGAATTGAATGGTTAAAACTCTCAATTGAGATAGATTGGACAAGGAATTGGAGAGTTTTTTTTCAAGAGTTTTTTTTTTTTTTTTTTTTTTTTTTTTTTTTTTTTTTTTTTTTTTTTTTTTTTTTTTTTTTTTTTTTGCAGAAATTTCTCAAATTTGCAAATGCATGAATGAATAATTTCAAAAAATGAAGCTTTTATCAAGTTCAATTATACAAGCACTCACTCATTCAACAATGTGCCACTTCAAATTACACTAAGTGAGTGGCCTAGGTGTAAAAAATTTGAAAACTCCACTAAAACCCTCAATGTGGGATTTTTCCACTAAAGAATTAAAATTAAAATTTTATTTAAATTAATTGAAATGAATTTAAATAATAAACTCAATTTCTAAAACTGAATTTATTAAATTTGAAGATAATTTTATTTAAATGATTAATTAAACAAATTTAATTAATTAATTAAATAACAAGAATTTAATATCAAATATTAAATTAATAAAACACCTAACTTAAACATGAATCCTATTCATGTAATCAATATTTAAATCAAAATTTACATACTTTAAACTCTCTAAATACGTTTAATTTCGATAAAATCAAAGGTTTAATTATATCGAATATAATTATCCAAACCCTAAATTGAATTTGAACATTTCAAATTCAAAACCCTAATTTCAAATTTTGAACACTTCAAATTCGCTCAATTTTCTAATCCAAGGTGTAATGTTTTACGAGCTAGTTGAGGGACCTTATGGACCTACAGATCATTAGCGCCAACCATTGAGATTAATCGGTTAAACTCTTTAACCCGAGTTAATCAATATTCGTTAATTACTAAGAAATACCACTATAGCTCGATGGTTGCACTCTCTTGACTGTAGATATATTTCTGTCCACTTTATTTAACCATAATCAGTAAGTTGATCCTTCACAGGTCGATCATATTTACAGTTGGATCAAAATTACCGTTTTACCCCTATAAATACATCTTGCTCTTTAAGCTCCTAGTGATCCTCTATTGAACAATTGGTTTATAGACCAACTAATAAACCATGTCCCGGGTAGGGGCCCTTTGTTCAAGACCAGGAATCAGTATTTACGGGAACAACCTATCTGCTAACCCTAAAACGAGTAGAAGCGAATCCATATTGTAAAACTATATCCCCAACTATCTATCTGGTCTTATCCCCTAAAAAGGAGGCTTGTTGAGCAGTGTTGTTGAACTAGTATCACCTATGCAGATCAGAGGATAAGCCCAAATAAAAAGGAGTTCATAGTTAGCTCAGAATTAAGATCGAGGTACCCTAGGTCGTCCAATTGAAATAGTCAGTTTTAACAGTAAACAGTCGTTATAAAGAAAAAGTGACGATTTCGTGGTCCGGTCTTATGCAAAACTCTTTTTCATAGAATGGCCCTACTCACATGTCTCCACATGAACGATTTCGTGATCACGTTATTTATATCGGTATACAAAGTAGGCCGCATCTATAATGTTCCCAGGTCGAGGTACCCAATCTCATCCATATAATTATAGACCTTTTTGGCTATATACTATAACTTGATCCTCTTTCATGTCTCTTCTTGGGATCTTTACCTAATTATGTGGTACACATGTTAGGGACTCACAATATAGACCTGAACTAATGCATGAATTCTCTTTCCTTGCTCCAAAACCTTATGCCTAGATACCAACTTATCACACCTCTTCCCAAATTAAGCTCTTAACCTAGAAGAGAATGTGACAGCAATAGTTACCAACCCTTTGGTGGCATTTACCACCTAGCTAACCTATTAAACCTGCTTAGAAAACCTTGGTGTAACATTAAAATATTCAAGAGCTAGCGGAACCTAAAATATTTAAGACAACCTCAGGATTCTTTACAAAGAAAACTCATAACTTATATACAGAAATAAAGTTCAATGGGTCTCACAATCATTATAGTCCCTAGTATGCAACATATGTGTACAGTTAATTACGGAGTAAACACCTAGACTTTCTCTTCCAACTGAATCTTTAAGAGGGCAGAGCAACAGTCCAGTTATCCTCTAAGTCATGCTCTTTGAAATAAAAAGTAATGAAATACTTAAGTCATGCTCATAAACTTCTTTAAAACTTAGCATGCGTTAATGGCTTTCATGAAACATAGTTTGCTTGGAAAACATTTTAATCATTCATATAGACAAGCATGAGTCAAAACATTTCATAAGCATGTGTTACTAAAAAATTTGAAAAACATCAACTTTATCACTCACAACCTTTGGGTATTCTTCCTAGGGTTGATAAGCCCTTCTTATTGGCGTTAACCTTGTGGAAATGAAAAACATGATTAGCCAACACTTATGGATTCCTTGTGAGACTAACTCACCTAAATGGACTCAACAATCAGCTTAAAACATCATTTCCCCTTCTAGCGTATACCTTTCTATGCATCCAACACTTAGGAACAATTTGAGTAGTTAGGCTTTAGTGATGTGGCCAACATCGCAACCCATGTGCCCATCGCATGTCCCTTGCACTCATCAATCATACGAACCCATGACTAGCCCCTAGCATACAACGCTTCTGCCCATACAGCCTAGCGCATCTTATGCTCACGACTTCAGCACACAATGCCGCAAAACACCTTCCCTCATGCACCGCATCAGTGCAAGCTTTGCACCCAACCTACCCCTCGTGCGTGTCTACAACCTTCCAAGTTTGAGCAATCTACTTGTTCAATGGTTGCAGCTGAAGGATCTCATAACGCAGAGTTCCATGAACGCGTTTGGATCGCTCCGATCTCACCGTGATCGAAATATAACATTATACATTCAACACATACAGTTATGCAAATAAACTCTAATTAACGGCATGCTACGAACAACAAAATAACAAAGGGATAGATTTCCATACCAGTTGAAGACAATCTTCACACTCTGGAACTCCAACGCAGTGGAAAATCTCCACGAGATCTACCAACGCCCGACGAAAACGTTGATTGCAACAGCACGGACAACCACAAACTCACAACTGCAATGGGAACAACACCACCACTAAAGAGCCCTGGGTATTCTCGGAGTGAAAACCCAAAGGGTGGGCTTTAGTGAATTTGGAAGAGGAAGGAGGAACACAAATTGTGTAGGCGATAAGCAAGTGGGAAGGAAGAAAATACTATCGCATAACAAAAATGCTTATCGTTCAGGAGGAGCTACATGATCGTGTAGGATTTACTGAACGATCGTTTTGGAAAACGTATAGGATCATTTAGTTAAATCAGCACACTATACGATCGTTTAGAGAAGCTATCCGATCATGTAAGCGAGAGTGTCGATCGTTTAGCACGAGATAGACGATCGTTTAGACAGAGAAGCAACTATTTTATAGGCTCTCGAGCGATTGTTTTCTTTCACCAATGCACACTTCACGAAATCTTTTGGGCGAATGACGGACGGTGCAAAAATGAAAACTATTTTCATTTTAACTATTTGGTTACAATAACCAACGTCGCCCACTAACCCACGTATGAGCGTGGAATTTGGCATAATTATCTTATAATTAACCAACTAATTAATTAATAAATATAATCATATTATATTTATATCCTATAGTTTGATATCACATATCTACTATAGTATTTTCTTCTCTACTTGATATAAATCATATTTATATCTAATTTCCTCTAAAATAATGTATCTCATACATTTAGCCAATTATATCACATATAATTAACTAGTCCAATTATATCATATATAATCGAACTTTCTCTTGTCAATTTGAACATTTCAAATTAACCCAAACACTAGTTCTCGACTTTATCCAAGCTATCCAGAGGACCTAATGGACCTGTGGCTTGAAGCTCCAACGGTACGTGAATAGCTGACTAAACTCTTTAGCAACGAGATCCACCATTCGTTAATTGTCAGACATTCCACTAAAGACCAACAACTGAACTCTTCTTACTACAGATATATTTTTGTGTCCATCGGATATAACCAATCATGAGTACGATGAACCTTCACAGATGCTCGTAAGTATAGCTGGGCCAAATTACCGTTATGCCCTTGTAGTTACATCTCACTCCTTAAGTACCATTGATTCTTCTAATGAACAATACAACGTAGTCCTATTATGTGTGAACACCTCTCGGGCAAAGAGAAGGAGTGTGGTGCCACATCGTTCAAGCCCCAGAATCAGCCTTTAAGGGAGCCATCTATATACTTACCCCTACCTTGGGGAAGGAGTGAATTCCATCTTGTGTAGCTGAGTTCCCAACTCCCAAATCAGACGAATCCCCTCACTGTGTGTCCATTTGATACAATATAGGATGCCCCCGCTCGCATGTCCCCAACACGAATGATCAGGATCAGACCATCTGTGACAAGTCACAATACTTGTGACCATTCCACAAAGCAGGCCACGTTCGTAGTGTTACCAAGATAAGGTTTCCCTCCTTTATCCATATACTACAGACCATTTTGGTTATCACTCAAGACATGATCCATTTGTATGTCACCACATACATGCTTGAGTCACATACAGATAACCAAGAATTTTATGTTTATTGGTTTGTGGTAAAGCAAATAAAATAAGTAAATGAGCAAAAAAACAAGATGGGAAGTAAATATCATATATTAACAACACAAGCGTTCGGACATACTGTTTACAAACTACAGCAAATGAGAATTTAGGGCATGAACCCCAACAATCTCCCACTTGTCCTAAAGCGAAGTGGGGTGTACAAAAAACTTAGTACAAAACAATAAACTAGGGCATAAAATCCCAATACAAGAAAATCTCCCACTTGCCGTAGTCCAGCCGCGGGCGATCCTGTAGACCCATGCTCCGTGGGTGACCCTCAAATACTGTAGACGTGAGAGCCTTCGTAAACGGGTTAGCAACATTGTGCTCCGAAGTGATCTGTGTGACGATCATGTCCCCTTGATGCATTATCTCGCTGATCAGATGATACTTCCGCTCTATGTGTTTGTCGCGCCTATGACTCCTTGGCTCTTTGGAGTTCGCCACTGTCGCACTATTATCACAATAGAGGGTAATGGGCCTAGACATATCTGGAACAACTTCCAGGTCTGTCAAGAACTTCCTAAGCCAGACGACCTCTTTAGCAGCTTCGCAAACTACTACGTACTCCGCCTCCATAGTGGAGTCAGTGATGCACCCCTGCTTAATGCTTCACCGCACTACAACTTCTCTGTTAAGAGTAAAGACTGACCCTAGTGTGGACTTGCGAGAGTTTTCATCAGTTCGAAAGTCAGAATCTGTGTATCCTGTAAGGATCAAATCCCTCGAACCATACACGAGCATGTAGTCCCTCATTCTCCGAAGATACTTGAGGATGTTCTTCACTGCGGTCCAGTGACCCTGGCCTAGGTTAGACTGATACCTACTGATTATGCCCACAGCGTAGCAGATGTCTGGACGAGTATAGAGCATCGTGTACATCAAACTGCCAGCAGCAGATGCATATGGGACCCGTCTCATCTCCTCAAGCTCTTGTGGCATCTTAGGACACATGTCCTTAGACAAAGTGACTCCATGCCTGAATAGCAGTAGGCCCCTCTTGGAGTCCTGCATCGAGTACTTGAGCAACATCTTATCAATGTACGATGCCTGAGACAGTGCTTGCATTTTGTTCTTACGATCCCGAAAGATATGTATACCTAGAAAAAACTGAGCCTCTCCCAAACCTTTCATTTGGAATTGGGTCGCTAGCCAGTTCTTAACTGTAGTTAGTAGACCTACATCTTTCCCAATGAGTAGGATATCGTCTACTTCTAACACTAAGAAGACTACTGAAGCGTTGATGATCTTCTTGTAGACACAAGGTTCATCAACGTTTTGGTCAAAGCCATACGACTTGATCCCAGTATCAAACCGTATGTTCCAAGATCGAGATGCTTGTTTCAGTCCATAAATGGATCGATTCAGTTTGCAAACTTTTTGCTCTTGACCTTGGGCTATGAATCCCTCGGGCTGCACCATATAAATGGTCTCCTCAAGATTGCCATTTAGAAAGGTCGTCTTAACGTCCATTTGCTAGATCTCATAATTATAATAAGTTGTACTGGATAAAAGGATGCAGATCGACTTTAACATGGTAACAGGCGAGAAAGTCTCCTCATAGTCGACTCTCTCTACCTAGGTATAACCCTATACCACAAGTCGAGCCTTGAAGGTCTGCACCTTCCCATCAGCACCCCATTTGCGCTTGTAGATCCATTTACAACCTATAGGGCGAACCCCATCAGCCTGATCTACAAGATTCTAAACTGAGTTGAAGTACATCGACTCCATCTCTAGATCCATGGCCTTGACCCATTCATCCTGGTCAACATCCTCCATTGCCTTCTTATAAGACAACGGATCCTCAACATCGCCATCTACTATTGCAAGGATTTCCGTGAAACCCAGATAATGAACGGGTGGGTTTGCAACCCTCCCACTACATCGAGGTTCCCTCAACTCCTGAGGTGAAACCGACCTACTGGATAAACTCCCATCAACAACTCTTGCTGATGTAACAGGCTCTTCAACAACTATTGTTGAAGATTCATTAGTTTCATTGGAAAGCTCACGCAACACAACTTTGTTTCATGGACTGTGCTCCCTTATATGATCCTCCTCCAGGAAAGTAGCGTTTGTTGAAACAAACACCCTATTTTCCGTTGGATCATAAAAATAACCCCCTCCTGTACCTTTGGGGTAGCCTACAAAGAGGTGATGACATGCAGATATGCATGTCATCTTAGGGCTTTTACTTAGAATTATGAAGGTTGTTAGGCAAAATAGCGTCGATCATGCTAAGAATTCATGAGAAAAAGAGTTTGCGTCGATCAGCATGTCGAATCTCAGTTAACCCATTACTTTCGTTAATTATGCGTTCAATGTTCTATTTTTGTAGCCAATGCAGGAAATAAATGCAAACGCGGAACCAGACCATTGCATAGATGACCACATGTGGAGAAACACTCCATCGCAAGGAAAAGGCATCGATCAATTCATGGATGTTGCGATATTAGCCCTATGCGTCCATCGCATGGGAGTTGCGCTCGTGAAAGCGAATGCGATCATTGTGTAGAGTTGCGATGTTAAGCGAATGTAGCCATTAAATGATTGCGGCTACGCGACAACGCATTCTAATGGGATCAACGCAAGGTTGGTGGAATGAACGCATCAACGCATCTACCTCGAGAAAATCCAAAACTGATGCTGACATTTCACCTATCGCGCTGTTGGTGGTAGAGGTTCAGAAAGGACTGACGCATTGAACGTCAGACTCAGAGTAGTCCAATTAATGCTATCGGCGGTCCAAACTCTATAAATAGAAGCCAATGAGCAAAATTCCAAGTGATTCGGAGATTATCCCTCAACCAGGGATTTTCCCCGCGATCAAGAAAAAATGCGTGAGAAGATGGATGAGAGTTCTTCACCTTCTTCATCCATTTCGAGTGACAATCGGAGCCTTCGACCGGAGTTAGATCTCGAGAGAGTCAGCTTTTTCACCCATCCATGGTACCACCGACAACCTTGACTCACATCCACTGGAAGCAAAGTTTTGTTTCCAACCGGTCATTTCTTTTACTTTCATTTTCTATATTGTATTGTATGACATTTTGAATTAAGAAATTAATACAATGTGTTTTCAATGCATTTCTCTGTTCCATCGACTCTATCTACATCTTCTTGCTTAGCATCTTTACTTTCATTGCAACAGTTAGTGAGATTGCTTGGGTATTGTATATTTAGTCATATGGATTAGGGATATGAAGCATGTAGCAACCCACCGAGAGGTATGCGTTGTGCGAGTATGTGAGTAATCTTATTTTCTTAGTATGAAGCTGCTGCAACGCCTGTTTATGGGCTAACACATTGCTTGTCTATGAGTGAAGTCAGCAACAATCAACTGCCCGAGAGGGTAAGTGGTTGGACGCATTAAGCAAGGTATACGTTGTTCACTAGGGATAGTAACAACCGTAGGTCAGCAAAGTTTATGCGATTGTCTTGTATTATGTATGCTTCATTCGTCCATTAGGGATACCTGGGAGGATAGTCTAAGGACAGGATCTAGGCTTGGGAAGGTCAAGTCAGAATCTAGGCTTGGGAAAGCCAGATTAGAACTCAAAATACAAGAGATAGGCGCTTAGGAATGAGCACTATTTGTTATTAACGCATCGCATGCATCCTAGAGATAGGATAGGATTGAATGTGGTCACCTTGCTTTCATGCATTTTGCATCATCGCATAGGAAAAGAATAGAGAATTAGGAATAAGCTCTATGGACACTTTGCGTTCAACACATGCGTCCTAGAATTAGAAGCACCGCATTTCCATTGGAAAATGACTTGCCGTGTATGGTTGTAACATGATCGCATAGTCTGACACTGACTAAGGTTCCCTTGTGGTCACTCTTAAGGGTTGCAATGAAAACATCTCCGCATTTTATCTACTTTCCCATACATTTATTTCATGTCAAGGTTTGTCGCATCTTTACCTTTCATGCATATTCTCATTGCGCTGTCTGTTAGATAGGAATAGGAGTAGGATTAATTTAACAACATCTCCTTTATTATTTTATTCAACCGCCGCATGCATAATCACCGCAAACATATAGTTACAAGTCCCTGTGTTCGACCTCGGATTACCCGAGAAACTTGTGTTCATGTTATACTTGGCGTGAATGCAAGAAAACTTATGGCAGGATGCATGGTCATCGCATACATTTGTTAATGCAATTTTCATTCGCATGACCATCGACGCATTACTATCAATGCATATCTTAGGAACATGCATCGCATAATGCGTCCAAGTGAAGTTGGTTGTCGAGTAAAATTGACTTCCAATTTCCACGCATTAAGTTTTAGAGGCACAACCTCGCCCGTGGTTCCAACTTCTTGGGATTAGCCTCAAGCACATGTGCAGGGCAACCCCAAATGTGGAAGTGACATAAACTAGCTTTACGCCTGTTTCACAACTCCAGAGGTGTTCTAGCAACACTCTTGGAGGGAACACAGTTGAGCATGTACATCGCAGTCACCACTGCGAAACCCCAAAACGGGTCCGGTAAGGAAGCATAACTCATCATCGAGCGAACCATGTCTAACAAGGTTCTATTTCTCTTCCCCGCTATACAATTCTGCTGAGGTGTACCCGGCGCTGAGAGTTGGAAAATGATTCCATGTTCTATCAAATAGTCTTGGAATACCAAGTCCAAAAACTCTCCACCTCGATCCGATCGAAGTTATCCATCTATCTAATGCATTTTCAACTTTAGCCTTGAACTCTTTGAACTTTTCAAAGGATCATCGTGATCATGTGTTTCCATGTTGCGAAATTATCACCAGTAAGTTTTTCGACGCTTAACAAAGCTAACGTGGCTGTTGCCATTTTGAAAATGTTGCTGAAATTACGAACAAAAATTTATTAGATTTTGCTAAACCACTTTTAAACCAATCAGTTTTGCAAAACATTTTCAAGTACCCTAAGTTATAGACTTATATTTTGCAATGATGCCCCAGTGAGGCAGGAAAAACGCCACCGGTGGGGTGATTAGTTGACCTTTCACTGGGATGAGACATTCTCAACCATTAGGTAGAACCAACTCTTGGAACTGAACCTAACAGCCACCATTTTTTCGAGGCGATGCGCAGTAACTTTATTCAATCTAATGAGGGAGACCGAGGGATATGCTGTCGCACTTCCTGCTCCCACTTACTATGAACATTCTCTCCATCCACCTTGATATTGACCTATCTAAACACCATCCGTTGGGGGGACACGCCAAAGGTGCCGCGAGGCCGAGGATAGATCTCACGGTGTGGTCTATTTAGGAGAAACGTGAAAGA
This sequence comes from Benincasa hispida, assembly GCF_027475165.1. NCBI lineage: Eukaryota > Viridiplantae > Streptophyta > Magnoliopsida > Cucurbitales > Cucurbitaceae > Benincasa > Benincasa hispida. The sequence goes on from NC_143485.1 coordinate 29,501,077, forward strand.
TTTAAGTGAAGTATCTTATGTCCCAAGTACCTCCCACTGAATGTTCTACCTAGGGGTTCATTAAGACAATCCGGATACTAATTTTAATCTAAGTTGTCTTTTTAAACTCTGCTCATAAACAACATTTGTCTATGAAATATGAACAAGTTCAAGTACTCACATTTAAACACTTTAATGGACTATCCTTAACATGCGTGCATGCATCAAATCTATCTAATTCACATTTCCAGGTAAGTTCCCAGGTAGTGGTGTTACGTTTTCGTCAACTTAAATACCTCAGTCTAGACATAACCCGCCTTAGACAAAAGGTCCCTTATAGATAGATTTGCTACACTTTAACCTTTTATTAGCCAATTTAATCCTATTAAACTGATGAAAGATTAAAGCCTTAGGGTTGCTAATCATATTAGAACTGTGATCTTAGGTCTATGTGATCCAAGTTTTAAATACTTTAAAACCATGAATTAAACCTAAGTGAGCATGCATGTCTTTCTTATTTCTTTTAGTTCTAATTTCTCTTTAACTTTTAAAAAGAAACAACTAAAAAACATTGTGCACAACAAGGCGTTTATAACATTTATAAAGTAACCTACGTGTCATGCTTCATGCAATGTCTGGTCATTACTATATATAACTTTTATATAACGTGTAACAACCAAGCAAACATGCTATCATTCACCCTTATACTATAACATTTATAATATAAAGATGATGCATGTCAATGTTTTTTATGCATGCATAAATATAACTTTTATATTATATGATGCATGAGCTTGCTCTTACATAATTAAAATCATGCTTTTCTAAATTATAACAATTACAGTAAAGAAATGACGCATGACCATTGCATACTATATGTGCATAGCATATGACATATAAAAAACATACATCGCATGTAATAAAGAAAGGATTAATGGATCGGGATGAGCCTTTATAAAAATCGAAATGAAAAAATCCTATCTATTACATTTTTCATCGAGCAAACTGGTTCATAGGCGAATCAGGTCTTGAACCGCCTGGAGGTCTTCATCGTGTAGCGAACGCCAGTAGGTAGACGATCGTGTAACGCGCACTAGACAATAGGAACAAAAGTAAACAATCGCTTAGACAATGACGAGGCTGTGAAGCCTGATCGTCCATGCGATCGTGTAGCACGACGAAAGGTAAACGATTTATGGTACGTTACTAAGCGATTGTTTAGTCAGTTACTAAGGGATGAAGCTTGCTGACCTAAACGATCGTCTAGTGTGCCCGCGTGTTCAGCGATCCGTGAGCATCTCATCGTCTACACGACGTGATACTCAGCGATGGCATACTCGATCATCAACCTGATGCGACCAACTCTGATCGCATTCCCCATCGTTTAACCGATGCGTTCATCAGTGATCGCGTACTCCTTCATCTTTACGATTCGATCAACAGCGATCGCGTAAAACATCTTCTGCACGATGCGATCAACAACGATCGCGTAGAACATCTTGTACATGATGCGATCAACCCTAGATCGCCTCCTTCCTTGAAGAGCGCAACGCTTGCCCAGAACTTCGATGAACGATTCAAAACTTCAAACAAACTTTGAATATAGACTCTATAACGATTATTAATGCCTAAAAACGCAGGGGCCTTTACAAACAACCGCAAATGTAAAAGGATTTAAATCAAACCGAGGTTTATCATCCCAAAACCATCCATTAATCCCGCACATCCACAGCAGATTTAACAATTAAACAACGTAGAAATACACCCACCATGAGCGTATATTTCATTTTGTTGCAACAGATGAAATCGGAGTATCAGAACCTGGCTTTGATACCAATTGAAGGATCTCATAATGCAGGGTTCCATAAGCGCGTTCGGATCGCTTCGATCTCACCATGACCGAAATATAACATATATATTCAACACATACAGTTATGCAAATGAACTCTAATTAACGGCATGCTACGAACAACAAAATAACAAAGGGACAGAGTTCCATACCAGTTGAAGACAATCTTCACACTCTGGAACGCAGCAGAAAACCTCCACGAGATCTACCAACGCTCGATGGAAACATCGACTGTAGTAGCACGAACAACCGCGAACTCACGACCGCAACGGGGACAACACCACCACTAAAATGCCTCGGATATTCTCGGAGTGAAACCCAAAGGGTGGGCTCTGGTGAATTTGGTATAGGAAGGAACACGAATCGTGTAGGCGATAAGTGAGTGGAAGGGAAGAAAATGCTATCGCATAGCAGAAATACTTATCGTTCAGAAGGAGCTACACGATCGTGTAGGATTTACTGAACGATCATTGAGGAAAAGGTATATGATCGTTTAGTTAAATCAGCACACTATACGATCGTTTAGAGAAGTTATCCGATCGTGTAAGCGAGAGTGTGCGATCGTTTAGTGCGAGATGGATGATCGTTTAGACGGAGAAGCGACTATCGTATATGCTCTCGAGCAATCGTTTTCTTTCACCAACGCTCGCTTCACGAAATCTTTTAGGAGAATGACGAACGATGCAAAAATGAAAACTATTTTCATTTTAACTCATCGATTACAATAACCAACGCTGTCCACTAACCCACGTCCGAACGTGAAATTTGGCATAATTATCTTATAATTAACCAACTAATTAATTAATAAATATAATCATATTATATTTATATCCTATAGTTTGATATCATATATATACTATAGTATTTTCTCCTCTACTTGATATAAATCATATTTATATCTAATTTCCTCCAAAATAATGTATCTCATACATTTAGCCAATTATATCATATATAATTAACCAGTCCAATTATATCATATATAATTGAACTTCCTCTTGTCAATTTGAACATTTCAAATTAACCCAAATACTGGTTCTCGACTTTATCCAAGCTACCCAGGGGACCTAATGGACCTGTTGCTTGAAGCTCCAACGGTACGTGAATAGCTGACTAAACTCTTTAGCCACGAGATCCACCATCCGTTAACTGTCAGACATTCCACTAAAGACCAACAACTGAACTCTTCTTACCACAGATATATTTCTATATCTATTAGATATAACCAATCACGAGTACGATGATCCATCGCAGATGCTCGTAAGTATAGCTAGGCCAAATTACCTTTATGCCCTTGTAGTTACATCTCATTCCTTAAGTACCACTGATTCTTCTAATGAACAATGCAAAATAGTCCTACTATGTATGAACACCTCTTGGGCCAAGAGAAGGCGTGTGGTGCCATATCGTTCAAGCCCCAGAATCAGCCATTAAGGGAGCCATCTATCTACTTACTCATGCCTCAGGGAATGAGTGAATTCCATCTTTTGTAGCTAAGTTCCCAGTTCCCAAATCAGATGAATCCCCAAAATGGTAGGTTTGAATCGGCGACCTGGCCACTCGCACCCATCAAATCAAAGGACCGCCCTCAATGGCAGGAGTTCCCAACTCACTCAGGATTGAGGTCATGTTAACTATGGACATCCTGGTGAAGTGAAGTCTCTGTCATGAACGGTGTTATATAATGAGACGTTAACACTTCGTGGTCAGGTCTTATACAAACTCTTTGTATAGGACGCCCCCGCTCACATGTCCCCAACACGAATGATCAGGATCATACCATCTATGACAAGTCACAACACTTGTGACCATTCCATAAAGCGGGTCGCGTCCGTAGCGTTACCGGGATAAGGTTTCCCTCATTTATCCATATACTATAGACCATTTTGGTTATCACTTAAGACATGATCTACTTGTATGTCACCACATACATGCTTGAGCCACATACAGATAACCAGGGATTTTATGTTTATTGGTTTGTGGTAAAGTAAATAAAACAAGTAAATGATAAAAAAAACAAGATGTGAAATAAATATCATTTATTAACAACACAAGCATTCGGACATACTGCTTACAAACTATAGGACACGAGAATTTAGGGCATCAACCCCAACAGCAGCTGCCTGTCTGTTCAACCAAAACCCAGTTTCAACTTTGAGCTCAAATAACTTAATTTTCAGACTTTATCTTAGAAAATTTCCTTTTATGAACTTTTCTAAAAAATCTTAACTTGCTTACCTTAAAATTTGAGCTCTTAATTCCTCGTGGTTTGTCCAAAAATTTCAAATCTTCCTCCCTGGCCCCGATTCATTCGAGATCTTAACCTTCTTGCAATCTTCTTCAAATTTCTCCCTGAATTCCTTAGAGTTTCCTTCCAGTAGTCCTACAGCTTAAACTACACTCATCAAGCTTTCAAATGGCTCTAAAATCACCTCATTTTCATGAGATAAATGCTAAAACTGAACTTTTGAACTGAATCTTCCTTTTTATACTAGGCACTGCATGTCTTCAGACATCTTTAGGCTGCCAAATCACCTACTAAGTGGGATTAATTCCTTAAATTCTGAAAGTTGGTCCATTATGATTGGTGACTGAGCTGTTAACCATTGCTTAATCAACATATAGCTTCACCTTTATTTTGGCATAATCAATGCATAACATTTGGCTCACACATGGCCCCAACGTATATAGCCTTATGCTTAGTTCAATGCTAATGCCTGCTCTTCTTTGCCATAGTTTTTACTCGATCAACGCATAACTCACCAACACATGGTTCAAACTTCATCGCATGGCTTCCTCGTGAATCCCATCACGTAGCCATCAACCATCGCCCATCACCTCACCTAATTGCCATCGCATAGGCTCACCTGCCCACGTTGCGCATCAGGCCAACACATGCACGTCCATCCTTTGTGCAACCTCAGCTTGGCAGTGCTTTACTTAGCACATCCTGCACCCTCACTCATTAACACACACATGTAGCCCCCAATGTCTTAGGCCTTCAAGCTTTCGCACGTGCATCCTTGCCCATCTAACCTTTCATGGGCTTTTGACCAAATCAAGCCCTTACTTAACGCAAGGCACCTCATGAGACCTACACTTAGCCAATTTCCTCCATGCAACATTCCTATCAAGCGCTCAACTAACCTCTTAGAGCATGGTTGCCACATACTTCAACAACCTTCAACGCAAGGCTACTTTGGACTTCCACACTTAGCCAAATTTTTTCTTATAAAAAGGCTTCCTCTGTTTTGCTACCCGAGAGCCATTTGTTCAATATTTAAACATTTTCTCTCTTTCCTTCTTCATGCTTTTCCCTACAAACATATTAATAAATTATTCTTAATATTGATTGACATGTTAATTAACTTACTTAAGTAGGAAAAATAGGATTTGAGGTTTACAATTACCTGCCCCTTATGAACTTTCGTTCTTGAAATTTTCTGCAAGTCCATCAACGGAATAATCGAGAGTATCTACACCTCATTTGCCCTTCAGCTTCCCAGATGGCTTTTTCAATTCCATGATTCCTTTATAGTACTTTCACTAAGGGTATCATCTTGTTTCTTAACATCTGCTCTTTTTTGTCAAAAATTTCTACTGGTTCTTCTTCATAAGTCAAATTTTCCCTTAACTACATAGGTTGGTCCAATAACAAATGAGTAGAATCTGGAACATACTTGCTCAACATCGATACATGGAAAATATCATGTATGGAAGATAGTTCTGGAGGTAAATCTAACCTGTAAGTTGCTGACCCAACTCTCTCCACTATTTCATCAGGTTCGATATACTTTGGACATAGCTTTCATTTCTTGCCAAATCTAAGGATTCCTTTCCATGGAGATAATTTAAGAAATACCCGATCACTGACCTCGATTTCAAATTCTATTCTTTAATTGTCAGCATAACTCTTTTGTCTACCTTGGGTTGTCTTACGATTTTCTCTGATAAGCTTAACACTATCTGACATCCCTTCAATTGCAAATTCAATCAATGAAAAATGTGTATCCCAACATCCCTTCAATTGTAAAACACATACCCTTAGCATGTCCTCTAGTGTCTAGATCATCCGCTTTGACTGACCATCTGTGTGCGGATGAAAAGCAACTCAGTACCCAAAGCTTTCTGTAAACTCGGCCAGTGTTGAGTTTTATGTCCTAAAACTCATAGTTTTTAAAAGTTAAACATATTCTATAGTCAATAAATTTATTATTGAATCTATAAATTGTATACATAAAAGTCTAAATCCAATAAACTAAAATCCAAGGCTATTATATGAATACTTGAACTTTATGTAGGGACATAGAGATGAATCAAGTTCGAGTAAATAGCAAAAACGGTCTATAGTACATGATTAAGATTAGGTACCTTATTTTGGTAACACTATTGGATGCGGCCTACTCTGTAGTTGTTATAAGTTGTTATAAAGATACTTCAAATGAAGTGATCCAGATTCATTCATGTACTGATATGAGGAGTGGGGGTGTCCTATGCAATGAGGTTGCATAAGATCAGACCAAGAAATAAGTCACTCTTACTTTATAACACTATTTTCTATATAAGATTGACTATTTCATTTAGATGACCTAGGTAACTCGATCTTAATCCTAAGCTAACTATGAACTCTTGTTTATTCAGGATTATCCTTAGATTTGCATAGGTGAGGGTTGGGTCAATAGTGCCGACTCAATAAGCCTCCCATTTCAGGAGTAAGACGAGGTAGATAGTGTTGGGTTTTATGTCTTAACAATAGAACTTATTCTGAAAATTCAATAAGTTGTTATTGAATATATTGTTTTTTTAAAAATCCAATAAACCAAAAGTCCCTTTACTATTATTGAGTACTTGAACTTTATGTGGAGACATACAAGTGAATCAGGTTCGAGTAACTAGTAAAAAATGATCTATAGCATATGAATAAGGTTGGGTTCCTTATTCTGGTAACACTATTAGATGTGGCCTACTCTGTAGTTGTTATAAAGAGTTGTAAAATGTTACATACAAAGTGATCCTAATTCGTGCATATTATGACATGAGGAGTGGGGGAGTCCTGTGCAAATGATTTTGTACAAGATCAGACCACAAAACCGGTCACTCTTACTTTATAACGTTGTTTACTATTTAAGACTGACTATTTCAAAGCAATGACCTAGGTAACTTGACCTTAATCTTGAGCTAACTATGAACTCCTGTTTGTTCGAGATTATCCTTTGATCTACAAACGGTGGGAGTAGACCAACGTCTCTTCTCAATATGTCTCCCATTTTGGGGATAAGACCGGATGAATAGCTGGGGACATATGGTGCAAGGTGGAATTCACTCCTACCCGATTAGGGTTAGTAGAGAGGTTGTTCCCTTCAAGTGCTGATTCTGGGTCTTGAACAAGAGGCCTCACCCTCTCATTGGCCCGAGAGAGATTCAATTTGTTGATTGGATCACAAATCAATTGTTCATTAGGGGATCAGTGAGACTTGAGGAACAAGAGGTGAATTAACCACCTACAAGCATATTTGATTTAAAAAATTGAATTTTGATATTTGATTAATTATGAATTAATTGATTATTGAACTGAAAAATTGGAAAACTGGATTATATGGGTTTTGCTCACAAAACACCTTGAGCAGGAGGTGTTCTTCCTACAAGCATATGCAAATCCCACTTGAATTGAGAAGTAGGTGATGGCCATTTGATGGTTGAGAAATGATTGCATGCTGAAGAAATATAAAAAAACTCTCAATTTTGAAGAAGAAAGAAAGTTGTTCTAGAGCTTAATAGAGTTTCTGCTTCTTCATCTTTTTCCTCACAAGAACCCTCAATTTCCTTCAATAAATTTACTCAAATTCGAGTTCCACCACTCAGATTCTTCATCTTCTTCCACACAGCTTAAAAGCGTGATTTAAGCACTCAATTAACGTTAATTTCAGTTTTTGTTGGTGAATTTTTGATATTGCATGTTTATGGACTGATATGGATGTTATTCAGCTTTAGCATCAACTTTCTCTTTGATTTCCAAGTTAAATTTGTAATTGGCTCGTGAATTAAATGATATCCTGTCCAACCCAGTGAGATTTTGGTCCAGCAGCGAGATCACGATCATGTTTCACAAGTTTGACTCGTTTGACTGAGCGAGGACGACTGAGGAAGGTCGATTTAATCGGTTTTCTTCAGTTCTAGTCCGGTTCAACCGTCTTTGAACTGGTCCAACCATTTTGATGTCTTGGAGGTTCAATTCAAGTCGTTCGTGTCCGATTTAGGTTAGTTCGAGCTATTCTATACTTTTCTGAAGCTGGTACTGGACCGGTTTTCTAATAATTCAGTTATTATGCTTGCTTAGGATGCCAAAGCTGAACCATATCAGTATTATTTAAATAATTATGTATGTGATGTATGTTGTATTTAAATTTAAACATGTCTGTGCATATTGTATGCCATTTAGATTAAAAGCCCACCAGAGGAAGCATGTTACATGCATTATGTATATGTTATAACTTATTATAATGTATAGAATGTATGTTTAGGGTTTCTGTTATTTAATTGTTATATTAAATTTGAATGCCTTGATGCATGTTGTAGATGTAAGAGCATGTCTATTTTTTATAAGTTGTTATAAAAAAGGATTAGACATTAAAATCCATAACAAAGATAAGCTGCATGCTCAAGTAAGTTAATCACCCATTTTAAATAAGTTAAAATAGGTCGACATCTTGTAAAACATGGTTACATGATCAACCGGTAGATAATCCTATCTAAGGCTGGAGGTAGTTAAGTTGACGGTCTACGGAACACCTCCAACCTGGGGATTATGGCCGAAAAATTGAGCATTGTTAATTGGTTTTATAAGCTTGCATGAGCGTCATGAGGTAATAAAACGGTTTATCACCTAGACATTGTAGGTTTAAACCATTTGTAAGCATTATACTTGGATAAACCACATAGTCTTAGGATTGTTTTTATTAGCCGAAAAAGAACCTAAGTATAATTTTACCCAAATTAATAGATCACTTCAGTGGGAGTTTAATAACCTATATATGATAAAGTTATTAGAACACTGCAGCGGGAGATTAATAACATATACAATACGTTATTTTTAACTCTCACGTCCCTAATAGTTCACAATCGAGATTTAAGCGGTACTTCGTGTCGATTATACCTCGACTGCTCCATCCGAAAAGTATTTGCATAAATCTGAATTTTGGTGAATAAGGGGAAGTCGTTCAAATATAAGAATCAAGTATATGATACATTTTGATTTCAACTTTCACGTCCCCACAAAACTCAAACCGTGAGATGCATACAACACTTTGTGTCGATTATACCTCGACTGCTCCATTCGGAAAGTGTTTGTATGAGTCAATAACAAGGTGAATGGGGTAAGTAGCTCATAGTAAGTGGGTGAAGGATATGTGTCAACATATCCTGCGGTCTCTTCTATTAGTTTGGACCATGAGATTCCTATATTGTGCCTGTTGGTTTGCTTTAGGTGGCCCTTGCTAGTCGTTTAATGACGACTATCCCCACGGAGGGTTGTAACATACGATTCGGAATAACTCAAACTCCAGAAATGGATAGAATTTCTTAGGTCCATTCTCAACCTTGACTCTCCATTCTTGTAGCATAGTTGGGGCCGACCTCTGACGTTTGAAAACAGAGGGTTACACTTACAGAATTACTAAAGTGTTAGTAATTTCTGACCAAAAACGGTAACTAAACGACTATATGAATAAGAGTTATTTTGGAGATAGTGTTTGATCAAATTTGTTTACTTTAGTGAAGGAGTATCTGACTGCCCCTCGGTAGAACGTATTATGACACACTATAGTATCGTTGCAAATAAATAATGGTTATGAGTACATTATTACTTATTTTACTAAAACTTGATTTTGGATTTAGTCGCAATTTGCTAATTAGATTTTGTTTAAATTTTTCTGCATGTCAAATTCTTCTAGAATACCCACTTTCGAATTAGATAACGGTAAAATCAAATCAACAAAATAATTACTAGCAGTTGATAACACCAAAAGAGTTTTAATAGAGGATTATCCTCTATCTTCAAACTCATCTAAAATTTTGAATAACATCGATGAGAATGCAGAATTCGAAAAACAAGATAAATATGATTTACTTCCTATCGAAGCATGTTTAGTGGAAAACGATAAAACCTGGATAATTGATTCAGGTGCCGCTAATCGTGTCTGTACTTTCTCATAGGAAACAAGTTCCTAGAGACAGTTGACAGAAGGCAAAACAATCTTTAAGGTAGGGACCGAGGAGGTTGTTTCAGCTAAAGTAGTGGGAGATATGAAGTTATTTATAGGAGATAAGTACATTTATCTGAAAAATGCTTATTACATTCCTTCTATAAAAAGGAATCTAATATCTATATCTTGTTTGATAGAACAAAATTACAAAGTTTCTTTAGAAAATGATGAAGTGTTCATCAATACAAGAAATAACCAAATTTGTTCTCCAAAATTAAAAAATAACTTGTATTTGTTAAAACCAACTGAGGTTACAACCGTTTTGAACATAGAGATGTTTAAAACTGCTGAGACTCATAAGAAAAAAAAAGTTTCTCGAAATGCCTATCTTTGGCACTTGAGACTGGGTCACATAAATCTCAACAAGATTGAGAGACTTGTTAAGAATGGTCTTCTAAATAAGTTAGAAGACAATTCATTACCACCTTGGGAATCCTGTCTTAAGGGTAAAATGACTTAAAGATCTTTTTTCTGGAAAAGGTCTTAGAGCCAAAGAACCCTTGGAGTTGGTACATTCAGACCCTTGTGGTCCTATGAATGTTTGAGCTAGAGGAGGGTATGAATATTTCATCAGCTTCGTTGATGACTATTCCATGTATGGGTAAATTTACCTGATGCACCAAAAGTCTGAAACATTTGAAAAGTTCAAAGAATATAAGGTTAAGGTTGAAAACCAATTAGGTAAAAAGATTAAAACACTTCGATTAGATCGAGGTTGTGAGTATATAGACTTAGAATTCCAGAACTATTTGATAGAACATGGAATCCAGTCTCAACTCAAAACCCCTGGCACGCCTCAACAAAATGGTGTGGCAGAAAGGAGAAATAGAACCTCGTTGAACATGGTTCGTTGTAACGCAAATTTTATATCTTTAACAATGCGCTAATGCAAAATTTATCTGCTCTCACAGGTGAAAATGACGTCTAGCATGCTTTAGCTAAACGTAGTTATCTTTTTAACACAAATTAAGTACTCGTTTAATTCATATTAACTACCAGGGATTAAGAAGACATCATGGAGAAAGTGATTCACGGAGGAATGGAAGTAGACAGAAAATGGAATATGAAAGCAATCAAAACATTTAATATGTCTATTAAGCGTTTGGTACATGGTGTGTGAATGAAGAGATGAAGAAAGTGAAATACAATGATGAAAAGAGATAGAACAGATACAAACAAGTGCCAACATCTTGGCGCCGATTCGGGTGGAGATCTGCTTGCCGGATTGGATGGATCAGATGGATGGATGAGCTTCCCTCTCAGGCTTGCTCAACCGGTAGTAGGCTTCTCAGCACAGAGCTTCTCGGCGGGTATTCGGTAGAATAGAACTGAGACTCACCTCTCGGCCTTGTCTCATCTTCTTCTCGGATTTCTTCAGTTAAGCACCCAAATCAGCCTTTTCTCTCAACACTTTAGCAAAAATTAGTCCTGTATCCAATAGCATAAGTTTTCTCTGAAATTTATGGGGTATTTATAGGTGAGGATCTTTGACTCCGACCTTGTGGTCCCCACTTGTTGTTATGTAAATTCCGAAGATGGAGGGATATTATTCCTCATGTTATGCAATCATACCGTCAATTCTGCACAACCGTTAGTTGTACACGTGTCTCAATCCTCCGCTTTTGCATTGCTCAACTGCATCTTTCGATCGTGAGTTCGCATGCGGTGTTTTTTTTTTAATTACCGCATGCGGTTGAAAGTCAGCTCTGGATCGACTATCGCATTGTGCCGTCATTGCGTTAATCGTCTCTTCATTGTTGATTGACGGGTGCAATGCGACAGAGATGCATTGATCAGTTCTTCTTGAGCCTCGAGCGCAAGCGGTGACTTGGTTTCCTGAAAAACAGAATAAAATCTCTTTTTCTTCCATCTTAAAGATGTTAGTGGGTGTAATTGCGATAATTTATAACTATGGTATTTCGTAGCTAATTTTCATACAATTGACGCATATTCACTATCTTTTGGCTGCAATATCTAGATAAGGCAATATAAACAACTTGTGTTTCTACAAGTTATCACACCCCCAAATTTAGATATATGCTTGTCCTCAAGCATATCTTCTACTTAGGCAATAAAGCTTAATTCCTATCCTATATTTTTGCGTCGATTGGTTGCTCCGAATGTTACACTTAGGCACATTACTTGACATCGCAACTTCCTTCTATCCTTACTAATTCTTAATAAAGTCCTACTTTATTCTTCTATATAACAAATTTCTGCTAAAAAATGCTTTTCTAATTTTTCAAAATAGAATGTTTTTCTCTTCTTCTCAAAACAACTCGATGTATCTATATGTGGTGGTCAAAACGTTTGCGTCATTTATTAGAGACTGTTGGTCATGGTTACACCCTTCGTTTTGGCCTATCTCCACAGGTGTCATTCGAATATCCAACTACGGTTGTGTGCCAATTTCAACTTTAACTCATGAATTTTAGAGGAGTTGTCTCTTACATTTATTTTTCTTTTCTTTTTTCTATTTCATATTGCATTGTTCTTGGAAACCCACCTTCGTTTTGGCTTGCTCCTACGGGTGTCATACGAACATCCAACTATGAGCAGGCTGCTTTCACAACTAAACTCTTATCAGTTTGGGAATATTTTTAAGGATTTCCCTTGCGCTGACATTGGAACTTTGTATGATTTTTTTTTTTTTGAATATGGATGCATTTTCTTAAATATTACATATTCTGATCTTATCTGCTCAGACCATCCCCACCCTCAAATTTAAAGATGAGCAAGGTCATCATTGCGTTGTTTGGAGAAACTAGACAAACACTTCCATATTGAATATTAACAAAGTATACAAATGAGCAAGGTTTGAGCAGAACTTTGAAAGATAAAAGGTAAAGTACTACTAAACTAAGAATTAACTAAGTGTTAGTCAGAATTTACTAAGTATGGGAAATGTTTCTAAGTATAAACATATATTACATCATAGCAACGCAATGAAGAACACAAAAGTAAAAGATTAAGTACATCGCAAGTATTGACAAAGGATGATAAAGAAAAAGGCACAGTAAAAAATGGAGTGAATATGTACTCATTGTATTGAATATTAACAAAGTATACAAATAATTACAAATTAACGCAATGCAAAATTTTTTTGCCTGTACAAGAATCAAAGAATTGATTAACTCATAAAAGAATATATAATAGTCTCATAGAAGAGAAAAAAATATATATATGAGGGTTATTGCTGAGGGGCTGGGGGGTCTAGAGGTGGATTTTGAGGTGGTACAGGAGGCGCTTCTTCAAAATTTAAGTGCTGCCGGAGATGTAGGAGCACCATCGAACCATGAAGATATGCAGTGAGAAAGTTGAGGTACTCTTGATTACGCTCCGCAATCATTCTCTGGTGTATATGGACTTTATAAATGTTGCGCTGCATGTTGATCAGCGCCTCTCTTGATGTGGCAGCGCTGCATTGAATATCATCAATGCGCTCCATTACTACCTCAAATCGTTGGTTGAAGAAGTGTTGTTGTTGAGAGAAAAGTTGTTGTTGTTGGGAGAACAGGGTTGTCATTTCTGCTAACTCAGCAGCCATGGAGGTGATGGAGGGTTGTGCCTGCGATGTCTTGCCAGCATCATTTTGGGGTTAGGCAGAGGTGCCTTCGCCCAAATCATATGGGTCATTAACTTGTGGTGGTGGAATGGTGGGTTGCGGTGATGCTGTTGAGGGTGAATGTGGGGCTGCAGGGTAAACAGGTGAGGAGGTTGAGACGATGAGGAGATTGGTAAATTGTTTGTGAAGAGGGGAAAAGGGTTGAGCTGGTGGACTCAAAGGGCTTGGAGGGCAAATGACTAAGGAAAGAGGGTCCATAGATACTGGATCTTGCGTTGGTGACTCCAGGACCTTCTCTTTTCCCTTGTCTTCTCTGTGTCGTCTTTTTGGCCTGGGTTCTTATGGCGCATTCAAATTGATTGTGGGCCTCTTTGCTGGCATCTCGAGGTAATGTTGGGAGTCTTTGAGAAGGAGCATCAAAATTTTGATGTTGATGAGGCCGTGGACCTCTGGCATAGGCTTCTCATCAATGCCTACGCCCATAGACAGGGACAAACTTGAAACGATCCACGAGAAGAAGTACTGCCCCTGGATATACCCCACTAGTGCTCTGATCTGCCTTGTGATCAACCACCCTACATCGATAGGAATGCTGCATGCGATGCAGTACGGGGCCATGACTCGATCCCTTGATATAGTTCTATCATGCATTGTTGGGATCAACTGCTTCTTGACCAGGTAAACCTAGAGCCTTCCCTCCGAAAGCAAGGACTTGGACTCTAGAGTGCGGATGCCTTTGAGCGAAACCGACCACTTCATGCCCGGTTGCATTAATATCCTCTGCATGTCTTCCATCTGTTGCTCTATGGGATCATCAATAATTTTATTCCCTGGTGCATCAGGGTTGTCCTTCATCTGATAAATTTTGTTGATGTCCCTTGCGCTGAAGGATACTGTTTCTCCTTTAAAGGTCACCGCATCCCTGTTTCCATGAAGACGCCCACGGTAGAAGTCCCGCTTTTCCTTGATGAACGCTTCCTGGTCGGTATGGGTTGGCTGCTTTCCATAATTCCCTTGCCTTTTTCCTTAGCCAACACAAGGCGGACTGCTAGCCTTTCTTTCTTTTCCCATTCCCTACGCTGTTCTTCTTTCTCGCGCTCCGCGAGTTCTTTTCCCTTCTTCTTGTATAAGCGCCGATTATTGTCTTCGCACTTTTTTCTTTTCTCTTCCTCCAATAATCTGTCCTCCTCTTCTTTCTTCCTCATCCTTTTTTCTTCTTCTTCTGTTTCTTCTCTCACAAATTCTTCTTTAAATTGCTCAGAGGCCAGCAACAGATGCTATTCCTCCTCGCGCTTCCGTATCCCTTCAAGTCTGGCAAGCTCATTGTTGCATCGCATTTCTTCAAACTCCAATCTTCTTCATATTTTCTTACTTCTCTCCATATTTTCTTACTTCTCCTCCTCTTCTTTTCTTTTTCTTTCTTTTTCTTCCATTGCGATAATTAGTCTTTGAGGGCCAATAGTGGACCCTTGTGGTGCATTCTCCCTGCGACGTCGCCTTAGGAGGGTTCCCTATGCTTCTTCTTCTTCTTCGATCGCAACCATTTGCGTTGTTTTGGGTTGCGCCGATTCCATCAACTGTGTCGTTTTCCCCTTATCCTCCTTTACAGAGGTTGATTCTCCATCTATCTCTGGGCTCGCAGTCCTCTGCCTCGCTTCCTCTTCCTTTCTCAAGCGCCTCTCTTCACGTCGACACATTTTCTTTTCTTCTTTCTCCTTTTGGCGGTCCATCATAGGCTTCTGCGTTGGCAATCTCTTCAGGAATCTCTAGGGCTAGAACACCATTTCCCGTTTCTTCTTCAGTCGCCACTGCCTCTGCCACCACTACTCCATCTGCTACCACCACTGTCTTCTCCTCCGTAGGCGGTGGTTGATTTACAATCCCAGCCTCGAGCAGTCCACCTCCTAGCTCCAAGGTACTCAGAATATTGCCAAACACTTCCGTATCGTCATGTCTCTTCCTTTAACTCTCAGTCGAGACGGCAGGTGTTGGAACAAGAATGCTCTCAGTGCTTCCTCCTCTTTTGAATAGAGGAGGCCTAACGGCCAGAGGGTTTCTCCGGGCTCTCCCGGCAAGTCTGAGCCAACAGTATGGGCTTGCGCGGCGAGTCTACGACTGGCAGCCAAAAATGCTACCTCTCGCATGGCTACTTGGTCAGGGGTGGATGGTGAAGCAAATTGGTTGGGAGTTTGGTTAGCCATGGATATGAACTTAGGATGACTGGTGAAATGCTGGAAGGCTGGGGAAGAAGGAAGGTCTGGATGCAAAGGCGCTAGGGTTTCTGATTTACAAAATGAGGTAAAGATTCACAATGAGGGAAAGGATTCTTTATATAGGTTGAGCCGTGGTGGGCCCAACGAGATTTTTGCAGCGACAGGCCTCGAGTAGCTTAAAAGGCGTGTCAATCGATTTCCCTCATTTATGGAATTTCAGAAAAAAATTGTCCTTTCGTTTGCCGAATCATCATTACTTTAGGATACGCAACGATTGGACTTCACTCAAACTACAAAAAAGAATTTTCTTTAATATTTTATTCGAATGGACGTAAGATAAAGATTAACGCATTGTGCTCCAAATGCATTTTCATTGAGGACGGTCAATAACGCATATATCCCCGCAACACACCCATTAACCAAACACAATTCTAGAGGATACTTCAACATAGTGCATTTTGCTAAGGACGCGCAAAGAACATATACGAGCGCAACACACCCCTCAACTTAATACAGTTGAGTTAGGTGAATGCAAAACAACTCTTATTAGCTTGCTATGCATCCATTATCGCCTTGCATACTTGTTGTTAATTGTTTTATTATTATTATTATTATTTCATCAATGCAAGTGCGATGACTTGCGACAATAAATTTTCTCTTTATTACTTAATCATTCACCATTTAAAGCTCAATGCATTAATTACATAAAAACTCAAAGAATTAAAGACGAGATAGAATTAAATGCAAAGAAGTAAATGAGGACATAAATTCATAAAGTCAAGAATGAATTAAATGCAGAATCAAAGACAGAATTCAGAATTCAAATAGATAGAAATTTAAGAAAACATTGAACATAGTATTGAGATATGGACCGAAAAATTGCGTTGTCATGAGTGATCACAATCCATATCTCCGCAGGTGATCAGACTTGCCTGCCCAATGTCCTAAGGAATTGCTTCTTTCCTATAGATCTCGGGGCTTCTGAATTGTTGGGCAATGTTCCCAGTGCTCGACTTCTCAGCTCAGAGGCCAGCTAGCCCACTTAGATCTCCAGGCTTCTTATTGAAGACGCTTGCGCTTGCATCACTGCGTCATTTTTATCTATGTATTGCTTCAGCAGTGTCTCCAATGAGCTTCTCGAGGTGTTTGATGATGATCACTGCGTCATTTTTATCCATGATTTTTCACCAATCTTCTAAATCGCACCCAGGCATTGCTTAGGGTCTCATTCCCCATCTGCTCGAAATTCAGCACATCCTTTCGTCGTCTTGTGTTAACGGCAGGTGGAAAGAACTTCTTCATGAACCGCTCTACCAGTTGATCCCATAAAGTGATCTCATTTGGCTCCAGTGAGTGAGCCCACCTTTTAGCCTCGTCCCTCAAGGTGTAAGGGAACAGATACAGTCTTATACTCTCTGGGGTTACGCGAGGTAAGGAAAAGTTGCCTCAGATTTCGATAAAGCTGGTCAAATGGGCGTGTGGGTCTTCACGTTGCAGACCCTCGAACTGCCCAGCATTTTGAATCATTTGCAGCATGACCGGCTTAATATCGAACCACGCGTTCTCCTTCACAGTAGGCCTCGAGATTCCAGGCGAAAAATCATACCAATTGGGTGCCGTATAATTCCTCATGGGAATATTGCAGTCAGCTGCCAGGAAAATAGGATCCTACGCTGGCCGAATAGCTCCTTGATTCTTTATCGGTACCGCATTATCATTGTTGTCCGCCATGCTTGCTGTCTTCTTTCGCCTAATTCGGTTCTAACGTGCCCTTGCACGAAAAGTACGCTCGATCTTAGGGTCAACTTCGAATTCTGGTTCAGCACCAGGACTCATAAACCGTCAGGCTGCTCTCCGCGTTAAACAGCCAGTACAATGAGATCTGTCCTACAAAATACCAAAAGCACACTCAAACAATAAAACGTTAACCAATCCCCAGCAACGGCGCCATACACTTGTAACGCAAATTTTTTTATCTTTAACAATGCGCTGATGCAAAATTTATATCTTTAAGCATGTGGACAAATATGTGATACACTTCTAGATATGCGTTAATTATGAATATTCCTGTAGTATGCCTTGCGTTGTCACAAGTTTCCTTAAGTTGGAACCAAGTGTAATTCCACCATAAGTTTCTCGGTGTGATCCGAGGTCGAACATAGGGACTATTTGAGGTTATTGTGGTATGGTCGTGGTATATGCGACCAGGTTTTCCAATCTTTAAAGAGTGTTTTGTACAAGTATATAAAATTGCGGTAAAGTAAAGGAAAGTAGTAAAATGCAATAATAAAATAAGTATAGTAAACCTAAGCTAGATGATACAAGAAACAGGCTTCATGATACAAGATGTTGGGGTCTAGGCTGGCTGTGAAGGTTATGCAAAGAACATGGAATGCAGTGGCAAGTCTTATGTACAAAAAGAAAGAGAACGATAACTAAAATAAATAGTGCAATTTTCTTAATTGCGTTGAAGTTATAAGTATGGTTCCACTTTTCTCTTAGTGTACACCTTTCAGTGATCGGCCGCGCTCCCACATGTCTATGGTGAATAAGAGATGAACGTAATGAACGCAAGGTTGCTTCCATTTCTGGAAGTACTACTCGCTTTAGTTAACGCATTCTTCTAACCTTCTCTCGATAGATCAAAATGGCATCTTCACTTCTGCTTTCACAGGTGAAGATGTCGTCTAGCATGCTTTAGCCCAATGCAGTTATCTCTTTAACACAAATTAAGTACTCGTTTAATTCATATTAACTACCAGGGGATTAAGAAGACAACATGGAGAAAGTGATTCACAGAGGAACAGAAGTAGATAGAAAATGGAATAGGAAAGCAATCGAAACATTTAATATGTCTATTAAGCGTTTGATACTTGGTGTGAGAATGAAGAGATAAAGAAAGTGAAATACAATGATGAAAAGAGATAGAACAGATACAAACAAGCGCCAACATCTTGGCATCAATTCGGGTGGAGATCTGCTTGCTGGATTGGATGGATCAGATGGATGGATGAGCTTCCCTCTCAGGCTTGCTCAACCGATAGCAGGGTTCTCAGCACAGAACTTCTCGGTGGGTATTCGGTAGAATAGAACTGAGACTCACCTCTCGGCCTTGTCTCATCTTCTTCCCAGATTTCTTCAGTTAATCACCCAGATCAGCCTTTTCTCTCAACACTTTAGCAGCAATTAGCCTCGTATCCAGTAGCATAAGTTTTCTCTGAAATCTATGGGGTATTTATAGGTGAGGATTTTTTACTCCGGCCTTGTGGTCCCCACTTGTTGTTATGGAAATTCCGAAGATGGAGGGATATTATTCTTTCTGTTATGCAATCAGACCGTCAATTCTACACAACCGTTAGTTGTACACGTGTCTTAATCCTTCGATTTTGCGTTGCTCAGCTACATCTTTCGATCGTGAGTTCGCATGCGGTGTTATTTTTTTTTTATTACCGCATGTAGTTGAAAGTCAGCTCTGGATCGACTATTGCATTGCACCGTCATTGCATTAATCATTTCTTCATTGTTGATTGACGAGCGCGATGTGACAGAGATGCGTTGATCAGTTCTTCTTAAGCCTCGAGCGCAAGCGGTGACTTGGTTTCCTGCAAAACAGAGTAAAATCTCTTTTTCTTCCATTTTAATGATGTTAGTGAGTGTAATTGCGATAATTTATAATTATTGTATTTCGAAGCTAATTTTCATACAATTGACACATATTCACTATCTTTTGGCCGCAATATCTAGATAAGGCAGTATAAATAACTTGTGTTTCTACAAGTTATCATTCGTTCCATGATGAGTTATGCTCAGTTGCCAAGTTCTTTTTAGGGTTATGCAATTCAGATAGCAGCATATATTTTGAACATGTTTCCCTAAAAAAGTGTTTCTGAAACACCTTACGAGCACTGGAGAGGACGTAAAGGAAATTTACGTCACTTCAGAATTTGGGGTTGCCCAACATATATGTTGGTGCAAAATCCTAAAAAGTTGGAATGTCGTCAAAAGTATGCCTATTTGTAGGCTACCCAAAAGAAAAAAAGGTGGTTTCTTTTTTGATCCTTAGGAAGACAAGGTATTTGTATCGACAAATGCAACCTTCCTAGACGAAAACCACATGAAGAATCATCAACCTCGCAGTAAGCTAGTAATAGAAGAGATGTCAAGAGAAATGAAAAATGCATCAATAAGAGTTGTTGACAGAGTAGGTCCATCAACAAGAGTTGTTTATGAAACTGGTACTTCACATCCTTTTGAAGAGTTGAGAAAGCCTCATCGTAGTGGGAAGGTTGTGCAACAGCCTAACCGGTTCATGAGTTTAACTAAAACTCATGTCATCATACCAGATGATGGCTTAGAGGATCCATTGTCTTTCAAACAAGCAACGAATGATGTGGATAAAGACCAATGGCTTAAAGCCATGGACCTTGAAATGGAATCTATATATTTCGATTTTCTCTGGGATCTTGTAGATCAACTTGAAGGGGTAAAATCCATTGGTTGCAACTGGATCTACAAGAAAAAACAAAACCAAATAGGTAAGGTACAGACCTACAAAGCAAGACTTGTGGAGAAAGGGTTTACCTAAAGAGAGGGGGTAGACTATGAAAAAACTTTCTCTCTGGTTGCCGTGATAAAGTCAATTAGAATACTCTTATCCAAAGCTACATTTTATGATTATGAAATATGGAAAATGGATGTCAAGACAGCCTTTCTGAATGGCCATCTTGAAGATAGTATCTATATGTCTCAACTAGAAGGGTTTATTGAACAGTGTCAAAAGCAAAAGATTTGCAAACTTAATTGATCCATTTATGGGTTGAAACAAGCATCTTGATCCTGGAATATGAGATTTGACACTGTGATAAAATCTGATGGCTTTGAACAAAACGTTGACGAACCTTGTGTATACAAGAAAATCGTTAACAAAACCGTCGCTTTTCTGGTGTTGTATGTGGACGATTTTCTACTCACTGGGAATAAAATAGAATTTCTATCTGACGTTAAGAGATGGCTGGCTACGAAATTCCAAATGAAAGATTTAGGAGAAGCACAGTATGTTTTTTAGATCCAAATAGTTCGGAATCACAAGAACAGAACATTAGCACTGTCTCAAGAATCTTATATAGACAAGATGTTGTGTAGGTATAAAGTGCAAAATTCCAAGAAAGGAACGTTGCCTTTTAGACATGGAATTCACCTGTCCAAAGAAGAAATTGTTGGGGTTGATGCTCTAAAGTCTCGTGTCCTGTAGTTTGTAAACAGTTTGTACGAATGGCTGTGTTGTTAATATATGATATTTACTTCACATCTTGTATTTTTTGCTCAGTTACTTGTGTTATTTGTTTTACCACAAACCAATAAACATAAAATTCCTAGTTATCTATATGTGACTCAAGCATGTATGTGGTGACATACAAGTGGATCATGTCTTCAGTGATAACCAAAAATGGTCTGTAGTATATGGATATATGAGGGAAATCTTATCCTGGTAACGCTACGGAAGCGGCCCGCTTTGTGAAATGGTCACAAGTGTTGTGACTTATCACAGATGGTCTGATCCTGATCATTCGTGTTGGGGACATGCGAGCGGGGGCGTCCTATACAAAGAGTTTGTATAAGACCTGACCACGAAGTATTAACGTCTCGTTATATAACACCGTTCATGACAGAGACTTCACTTCACTAGGATGACCATAAGTAACATGACCTCAATCCTGAGTGAGTTGGGAACTCTTGCCATTGAGGACGGTTCTTTGATTTGTATGGGTGTGAGTGGCTAGATAGCCGATTCAAACCTACTATTTTGGGGATTCATCTGATTTGGGAGTTGGGAACTCAGCTACACAAGATAGAATTCACTCCTTCCCTGAGGCAAGAGTAAGTAGATAGATGGCTCCCTTAAAGGCTGATTCCGCGGCTTGAACGATGTGGCGCCACACACCTTCTCTTGGCTCGAGAGGTGTTCACACATAGTTGGACTATGTTGTATTATTCACTAGAGGAATCAGTGGTACTTATGAAGGAAGATGTAACCACAAGGGTATAACGGTAATTTGGCCCAGCTGTACTTATGAGAATATGTGAAGGGTCATCGTACTCATGATTGGTTATATCCGATGGACATAGAAATATATCTGTGGTAAGAAGAGTTCAGCTTTTGGTCTTTAGTGGAATGCATGACAGTTAACAGATGGTGGATCTGTTGGCTAAAGAGTTTAGTCAGCTATTCACGAACCGTTGGAGCTTCAAGCCACAGGTCCATTAGGTCCCCTAGGTAGCTTGGATAAAATCGAGAACCGGTGTTTGGGTTAACTTGAAATGTTTAAATTGACAAGAGGAAGTTCTATTATATATGATATAATTGGACTGGTTAATTATATATGATATAATTGGCTAAATATATGAGATACATTATTTTGGAGGAAATTAGATATAAATATGATTTATATCAAGTAGAGAAGAAAATACTATAGTAGATATGTGATATCAAACTATAGGGTAAAAAATATAATATGATTATATTTGTTAATTAATTAGTTGATTAATTATATGATAATTAATCCATTTTTCACGTTCGGATGTGGGTTAGTAGAGAGCGTCGGTTAATGTAACCGATCAAGTAAAATGAAAAAGGTTTTTATTTTGATAGTCCGTCGTCAGATCGTCCAAAAAAAATTCGGAAGCGCGTGTTGGTGAAAGTAAATGATCGCTTGAGAGACTATACGATAGCTCTTCTCCGCCTAAATGATTGTCCACCTCGCGCTAAACGATCACATGCTATTTCCTACACGATCGGATAGCTTCTCTAAGCGATTGAATAGTGTGTCGGTTTTACTAAATGATCATGTACCTTTTTCTAAACGATCGTTCAGTAAATCCTACACGATCGTGTAGCTCCTCCTAAACGATAAGCATTTCTGCTATGCGATAGCGACTTTTTCCTTCCCACTTGCTTATCGCCTACACGATTTGTGTTTCCTTCTTCCTCTACCAAATTCACCAAAGCCCACCCTTTAGGTATTCACTCCGAGAATACCCAGGACTCTTTAGTGGAGGTGTCGTCCCCGTTACGGTCGTGAGTTCCCGGTTGTTCGTGCTGCTTTTGTTGACGCTGTTGCTGGGCATTGGTAGATCACTTAGAGGGTTCCGCTGCGTTGTTGTTCTGAAGATTTAAGATTGTCTTCAACTGGTATGAAACTCTGTCCCTTTGTTAATTTGTTGTTCATAGCATGCCGATAATTAGTATTTCTTTGCATAACTGTATGTGTTGAATGTATATATTTGTATTTCGGTCACTGTGAGATCGGAGCGATCTGAACGTGCTCATGGAACTCTTAGATATGAGATCCTTCACAAAGTCCTAAGAAATCTCAAGAGGTCTAGGATATGAAACGAATTCCATATGCATCAGTAGTAGAGAGTTCAACGTATGCAATGTGGTGTACTCATCCTGATATATGCTATGCCATTGAAATAGTCAGTAGATTTCAGTCCAATCCTGGATATGATCATTGTACTGCCGTTAAGAACATTCTCAAGCATCTTCGGAGAACGAGAAATTATATTCTTGTGTATAGTGTCGAAGATCTGATGCTTACTGGATATATTGATTCTGACTTCTAAACCAATATTGATTCTAGGAAGTCAACTTC
This sequence comes from Benincasa hispida, assembly GCF_027475165.1. NCBI lineage: Eukaryota > Viridiplantae > Streptophyta > Magnoliopsida > Cucurbitales > Cucurbitaceae > Benincasa > Benincasa hispida. The sequence goes on from NC_143485.1 coordinate 29,524,593, forward strand.
GGGGTTGGTATTCACTTTGAATGGAGGAGTAGTTGTGTGGAGAAGTATCACGCAAAGTTGTATTGCCTACTCCATAATGGAAGCTGAGTATGTAGCTACAAGTGAAGTAGCAAAAGAAGTAGTATGGCTCAGAAAGTTTCTGACTGACCTAGAAGTAGTTCCTAATATGCACCTGCCTGTTACCCTCTATTGTGACAAGAGTGGAGCAGTTGCAAATTCAAAGGAATCTTGAAGCCATAAATGAGGAAAGCACATCGAGTAGAAGTACCATCTCATTAGGGAGATTGTACACAGAGGAGATGTGATTTTCACGCGGATAGCCTCACAAGACAACTTATCTGATCCATTTACAAAGGCCCTTTTGGCTAAAATGTTTGAGAGTCACCTAGTAGGACTAGGTCTACGAGATATTTATCACTAGGGCAAGTGGGAGAATTTATGGGTATTTAATTCCCTAGTTTATTGTAATTATACATTTTTGTTCTCTCTGTGTAAACTCAACATTGTATATATTTGTATATATTGATCCACGAGAGTTTTAGTCCAAGTGGGAGTATTGTTGGGTTTTATGTCCTAAAACTTGCAGTTTGTAGAAATTAAACATATTCCATAGTCAATAAACTTATTATTGATTATATAAACTACATACGTAAAAGTCTGAATCCAATAAACTAAGATCCATGCTATTATATGAATACTTGAACTTTATGTAGAGACATAGAGATGGATCAAGTTCGAGTAAATAGCAAAAACGGTCTATAGTACCTGATTAAGGTTGGGTACTTATTCTAAAACACTATTGGATGCGGCCTACACTGTAGTTGTTACAAGTTGTTGTAAAGATACTACAAAGAAGTGATCTAGATTCATTCATGTACTGACATGAGGAGTGGGGGTGTCCTATGTAATGAGTTTGCATAAGATCGGACCAAGAAATAAGTCACTCTTACTTTATAACGTTGTTTACTGTATAAGACTGACTATTTCACTTAGATGACCTAGGTAACTCAATCTTAATCCTGAGCTAACTCTGGAATCCTATTTATTCGGGATTATCCTTAGATTTTCATAGGTGAGGGTTGGCTGAATAGTGCCGAATCAATAAGCCTCCCATTTTAGGGATAAAACTCGGTAGATAGCTGGGGACATAGGGTGCAAGACGAAATTCACGGCTACCCGATTTAGGGATAGGAAAAAGGTTGTTCTCTTAAGTACTAAATCTAGGTCTTGAATAAGGGACTCTACCCTCTCACTGGGCTGAGAGGGATCTGGTTTAGTGACTAGATCACAAACCAATTGTTCATTAGAGGATCAGTAGAAACTTAAGGAACAAGACGTAATATCGAGGGTAAAAAAACATATTGACCTAGCCGTTATTACGAACAATCTGTGAAGGGCCGACTTACTAATTATGGTTAAATTATGTAGACACAAATATATCTATAGTGAGAAGAGTGCAACTATTGAGCTATAGTGGTCTAACTTGATAGTTAATGAATACTGATTAATTTGGTCAAAAGAATTTTAGCCAATTAATCTTAAATCGTTGGAACTCGTGATCTGTGGGTCTATAAGGTTCTTCTACTAGCTCGTAAAACATGAACACCTTGAATTATTAAATTGAGTGTATTTGGAATGATATCAATTTGAAATGTTCAAATTGAAATTGTATAAATTATATTTAATATAATTATTTAATGTTTAGTTTATTGAAATTAAACGAAATTGGAGAGTTTATGATATTTAAATATTAATTTAAATATTAATTACATGAATTAGATTCATGTTTAAATTTAATGTGTAATTAATTTGATATTTTGATATTAAATTATTTAATTAATTAAATATATTTAATTAATTAAAATCCAAAATAATTTCCAATTTCAAATTCAGTTTAAGAAATTGAATTTTTATATTTGATTAATTATGAATTGATTAAATCAATTTTTTGATTAATTTTTGAATTAATTGATTATTGAAGTGAAAAATTGTAAAACTGGATTATATGGGTTTTGCCCACAAAACATCTTCAGTAGGAGGTATTCTTCCTACAAGCATACACAAATACCACTTGAATATAGAAGTAGGTGTTGGCCATTTGATGGTTGAGAAATGCGTGCATGTTGAAGAAATATAAAACACTCTCAATTTTGAAGTAGAAAGAAATTGGTTCTAGAGCTGAAAAGGGTTTTTGCTTCTTCATCTTCTTCATCACAAAAACCCACAATATCCTTCACCAAATTCAATCAAATTCGACTTCCACCACTTAGATTCAAGGATGAGAATAGTAGAGAAGATCTCTTGGTGCTTCACTGTCGGTTTGAATCTGATTTGGAGTGAAGAGCAGCTTGGATTCGTGAGAAATCATCAAAGGTATGTTTTTCTTGAAACCCTCTTTTGAATTTATGAAATAACATGCTTTAGAACTCAAATTAAAAAGAATTAGAGTGCGTATTGATTCTATTTGCTTCCGTTGCATGCTTGTGTATTTTATCAGCCAAAACTTCGAAGTAACCCTCAGTTTTCGATTTGACACTATGATCACTGGAGCTCCAAATTTACTCGCAATCTTATCAACATACAACTTAGCCAGTCTGTCTAGGATAACGGTGATCTTCATTGGTGTGAACTTAGTTGTCTTGGTTAACCTATCAACAATTACCCATATTCCATCATAACCTGATGGTGTTCTAGGCAAGCCAAATAAGAAATCCATTGTAATATGCTTCCATTTCCACTTTGGCACTGAAAGTGGATTAAGTAATCTTGTTGCCCTCTACCGTTCAAGTTCAACCAGCTGACAAATCAAACACTTATCAACCAACTCAATTATCTCTCTTTTCATGCTAGGCCACCAGTATGACTTATTCAATGTTTTGTACATCTTCGTACTGCCTGGGTGCATAGCATAAGCTGAACTATGCGCTTCCTCTAGAAGTTCCTACTTCAATTCTAAGGCATTGGGTACACAAACCCTATCTTCGTTGAGTAGGACTCCATTTGCTCTTATCTCATAATTTGTCCTCGAACCTTTACCTACCTCCTTAGTTATCCTTTGGAGACTATAGTCTCCTAATTGTTCACATGAAATGTCATCTACTAAGGTAGGTCGTACCTGAAATGAAGTTAACAAACCTCCTGCCTGATCCACAGCTAGATGAGCTTTATCATATCTCAACTCCTGCAACACTAAATCTTGTACTGAACAAAGAGTAGCACCCACTGTTCCTGGTTTCCTGCTTAAGGCATCTACCACCACATTTGCTTTGCCTAGATGGTACTCAATAATACATTCATAATCTTTGATCAACTCTAACCATCTTCTCTATCTCAAGTTCAACTCTTTCTAATCAAAGATATACTTTAAACTCTTACGATCAGTGAAAATGTGGCAACGCTCACCAAATAAGTAATGCCTCTATAGCTTAAGAGCTAGAACTACTACTGCCAACTCCAAATCATGTGTAGGGTAATTACACTCATGGTTCTTTAACTGTCTAGAAGAATAGGCTATTACTCTACCTTCCTGCATCTAAACACAACCAGTCCCTATCAGGACGTATCACAGTAAATCTCAAACTTCATACCTAAAGTAGGAAGTGTAAGTACTGTAGTTGACACTAATCTCTGTTTCAACTCTTGGAAACTACGCACACAATCAGGAGACAATTCAAACTTTACATCTCTCCTGGTTAATCTAGTCAATGGAAGGGCTATTCTGGAAAAGCCTTCAACAAATCTCCTATAGTAACCTACTAAACCCAGGAAACTACATACCTCAGATATCGTAGAGGGTTGCTCCCAATTCACAATTGCTTCTACGGCAGATACAACATGTCCTAGGAATACAACTTGATCTAACAAGAAATCACACTAACTAAACTTGGCATACAACTTCTTTTCTTACAACATCTGGAGCACTAATCGCAAATGTTCCATATGTTTTTCTCTATTACTGGAATAAACCAGAATATCATCAATAAAGACTATCACAAACAGATCTATATAGGAATGAAATATCCTGTTCATAAGGTCCATGAATACCGCAGGGGCATTCATAAAACCAAATGGCATTACTAGAAACTCATAGTGCCCATATCTGGTCCTAAAAGGAGTCTTTGGAACATCAACTTCTTTTAATTTTAACTAATGGTATCCCGACCTCAAGTCTATTTAGAGAACACTGTAGCTCCCTTTAACTAATCAAAGAGATCATTTATATGAGGTAAATGATACTTATTCTTGATCGTCACTTTATTTTACTTTCTATAGTCTATACACAACTTGAGAGTACTATCTTTCTTCTTTACGAATAAGACTGGTGCTCTCTATGGTAACATACTAGGTCTAATATACCCCTTATCAACTAATTCCTATAACTGCACCTTCAACTCTTTCAACTTAGCTAGTTCCATCCTATATGGCACATGTGAAATGGGTGTTGTACCTAGAATCAGGTCAATAGTAAACTCGACTTCCCTGTTAGGTGGAAATCCTGACAACTTTTCAGGGAATACATCAAGGAACTCCTGCACTACAGACATGTTTTTAGGCTTCAACCTATTATCCTGTGAAAACATCGCATGTGCCAAATAGGCAACACACCCTTTGCTCAACAACCTCCTAGCTTTCACTGTTGATATCAAACTACTAGGGAGAAGACTCTTACTTCCCACAAACAACAACTGTTGCTCTCCTAGCCTTTTAAATACTAATTCTCTCTTAAAACAATCAACAAAGACATGCTACTTACTCAGGAAATATATACTTAAAATTGCATCAAACTCAACTAACTCTAATGGAATCAGATTGACCCACAAGCCCTGACTCCCCATAATTATCTCACAGTTCTTATAATACTCATGCATTACTACGACATCTCCAACAGGCGTTGAAATAAACAAATCCTCAGGCAAGCTTTCAAGTAATATAACTATATGTAATGGAAACATGCTTGATACAAATGAATGCGTAACACCAGGATCTAATAACACATAAGCAGATTGGTTATATATATAGTTACTTTACCAGTCACAACATTTGGCACCTCTTCCGCCTCTTGGTGAATCATCGCATACATTTTACCCTATTGTTAGGGCCGTTCTGCTACCCCTTTCTGCTTAGCTCCACTGAAACCCTCACCTCTGGTCCCAATTTCCTTTTGCTGATCTACTGTTTGAGAAATTGTCCTTCTACCTGAGCTTCACGAACTAACTGTGGACAATGTCTCTTAAAGTGCCCTGTCTGTCAACACTAGAAATAGACATTCCTACCACTGTAATACGTCCTAGAGTGGCGTTCACTACAGTTCGCACATAAGGGTTTCTCATCTGTACTAGCTACAAACTCGTTAGCACATCCAAACACTGAACTACTAAATGAACTAGCTGCACGTCTCAATCTCGTCCTACTTACACTCTGCTAGTTCATAGTTCACTATTTCTTCGTAGTTTAGTATCTAGAGAATCGAGGCCCAAACCTCTTACCTCTCGATTCTGTTGGAACCCTCTGTGGCTCTTCTTTTCCTCTTTTCCCTTGATCAATGTCAGCTATGCTTCTCTCAACTCTAGTGGTTGTCTCCACTAGCTGTGTGAAATCCATCTAGTTGGTTGTAGAAGTTACTGGAGTATTGATTTCCTTCCTTAATCCCCTCTCAAACCTTTTGCATCTATCTTTCTCTTCCACTATGATCGGAAGAGCATACTGAGACAACTCAGTGAACTTCTGCTCATACTCAGCAATCGTCATTGATCCCTGCATTAGTATGAAGAACTCATCTCTCTTGGTTCTCTGAAGAAGTTAGGATAATACTTATCCTTGAACACTTTTTCTGAACTCCGACCAGGTCGTAACCTCTAATAGATTCCTTATGACGTCAATCATTTGCCGCCATTTCTCAGCTTCTTTTTGTAGTAGGAACAATTCCAACCTGACCTTATAGTCATCAAGGCATCTCATGACATTAAAACATTTCTCAATCATGTCTAGCCAGACCTCAGCATGTACTGGATCTGTGGCTGCTTTGAACGTTGTTGCAAATAAGGCTTTAAGCCTTTTGATGCCATACTTCTTCTCTGAGTTTGTCTTTATGAACCCTACACTCGCTGCTAGCCTTTGGGCGATCCCGTCAAATACTCTTTTCTCTAACTGAGGATCCGCTCCCACCTGCGGGGTATTCGACTCACTTTCTAAAGTCGTTTCCTGAATAACTAGGTTTTTATCTTTCCTCTTATTGGAATTTGGATCCCTTCTAACCTCAGGATTTCTAACAAGAGGGTCAGGATAACCACTCCCGTCTGCTTGCTCCATCTGCCACTTCTTGGCATTTTTACCTAATTATGTGGTACACATGTTAGAAACTCACAATATAGATCTGAACTAATGCATGAACTCTTTTTCCTTGCCCGAAAACTTTATGCTCTGATACCAACTTGTCACACCCCTTCCCAGATTAACCTCTTAACCTAGAAGAGAATGTGACAGTAGTAGTTACTAACTCTTTGGTGGCATTTACTGGCTAGCTAACCTGTTAAACCTGCTTAGAAAACCCTGGAATAACATTAAAATATTCAAGAGCTAGTGAAACCTAAAACATTTAAGACAACCTTAGGGCTTCTTACAAAGCAAACTCATAACTTATATACAGAAATAAAGTTCAATGGGTCCTACACTCATTACTAGTCCCTAGCATGTAACACATGTGTACAGTTAAGTACAAAGTAAACACCTAGACTTTCTCTTCTAATTGAATCTTTAAATGGCAGAGCAGTAGTGCAGTTATCCTCCCAGGGAATGGCCACTACTTGGGAGAAGGAAAACATTTAAACGAGCAAGCTACTAGCCTAGTGAATGGCGAATAAAACATAAACAACACGCTTTAAAAATGGATAACTGCCAAGCAAACTCATACTTAAAACTTTTATCATAGCATAGCTTAAAACATAGCTTTATATAGTCTTTAAGTTGAGAGAGATCCCTTTTGCTCAATCTCTTAACGTTAAACCTTAGTTGGTGTGGAGTGCTCTCAACACAACAAACGTCGAATCTACCTACGTGCATGTGGTTATTACTAAGTACCATCATACCTTAGGTTTTACTGCCTAGATACGTTCACATTGTCCTTCAGTATCAGGTTCTAACATTCATCATAAAACTCATACTTTGAAATAAATCACACTTTGAAAGCATAGCATCATAAGTCATGTTTTAACATTTTTGCTAACAAGCATCATTTCTAACACATGCTCTTTGAACTAATAAGTAATGAAATACTTAAGTCATGCTCATAAACTTCTTTAAAACATAGCATGTGTTAATCGATTTCATGAAACATACATAATTTGCTTGCAAAACATTTTAATCATTCATGTAGACAAGCATGAGTCTAAACATTTCATAAGCATGTGTTACTAAAACATTTGAAAAACCTCAACTTTGTCACTCATAACCTTTGGGCCTTCCTTCTAGGGTTGCACTATTACAAAATCTACATTACTTGACATTTGTAGTTTTTAATTACTTGACGTTTATGTGGAAAAAACGTCAAGTAATATCATTTTGGAGAAAAAAAGATCAAGTAAAAAGGTTAAAAAAATGGAGATTGATGGAATATTTTGGATATTTTCATGCGAACCTTTACTTGACACAATTTTCGTGGCAAGTAATATAAGGTCTTACTTGACATGTTTCACGTGTCAAGTATAAGAAGCTCTTATTTGACATTTTTTTCGTGTCAATTAAAAGAGTTAAAAAAGCGGAGATTGATGGAATATTTCGGATATTTTCACGTGAACCTTTACTTGACATGATTTTCGTGTCAAGTAATATAAGGTCTTACTTGACACGTGAAAGAAGCTCTTACTTGACATTTTTTTCGTGTCAAGTAAAATGGTTAAAAAAGCGGAGATTGACGGAATATTTCGGATAATTGATAGGCCTCCAATTTGGTAGGCAAATCATATAGCATTTGGTAGTTCCGAGTAAGCGATCGCGGGGTCTTCGTGGGCGATCGTCTAGTGTTACTCAATGATCATGTAGCTGAGCTCCGCGATCGTATAGCATTTGGTAGGCCGTATAGCACTAGGTAGGCGATCGTATAGCATTTTGTTACTCAACGATCGTGTAGCAGTGCTAAGTGATCGTGTAGCTGAGCTCAGCGATCGTGTAGCATTTGGTAGGAAATCGTATAGTATTGGGTAGGCGATCGTATAACATTTTGTTACTCAGCGATTGTGTAGCAGAGCTAAGTGATCGTGTAGCCGAGCTCGGTGATCGTGTAGCATTAGGTAGGCGATCGTATAGCATTGGATAGGCGATCGTATAGAATTTTGTTACTCAACGATCGTTTAGTCGAGGTCGGCAATCATGTAGTAGAGCTAAGCGATCGTGTAGCCGAGCTCAGTGATCGTGTAGCATTGGGTAGGAGATTGTATAGCATTTTGTTACTCAGGGATCGTGTAGCAGAGCTCAACGATCGTGTAGATAATTTAAGCGATCGTATAGTATTTTGTAAACGATTATTTAGACTTGTTAAGCGATCGTCTAGTCTTTGTTTGTCTATTAATATTTTCATGCGAACCTTTACTTGACATTTTGTTAGTGTCAAGTAAAATATATAAAAAAAAAATTACCTAATAATATTTTTTTTCTTACTTTAATAAAAAGCCCTAGATTTATAACTTCATTTTCTCCATTTCTCTCCTTCCCCAAACACTTGGTCGTCCTCATTTCTCCTAGCCGCCTTCGCCCGCATTTCTCTAGTCCGTCAGTGTTGCCGCCGTGGTCGTCCGCTGTCGGTGGTGTCGTCCAGTGGGTCGTCCGCTATTGGTGGTGTCGTCTAGTGGGTCGTCTGCTACCGTTGGTCCGTAGTCGTCCGTTCTCTAATCGCCTCACCTCCGTTCGTGGTCGTCCATTCTCTAGTCGCCTTACCTCCGTTTGTGGTCGTCCATGGAGTCGTCTGGTGGGTCGTCAGTCCGTGGTTCCGTTGGGATCGTTCGCTGTAAGTAAGTATTTCATGCAAATATTTTTGTTATGTGTATATATCTTTTTTAATTGAAATGTGTTTATATTTGTTATGTGTATGTTTCTTTTTTTGTGTTTATTTTTTAGTTTGAGTATGCATATTATGATTAGATTAGATGATACAGTTTGTGGATGCACTTATGGATGATGTGTTTTTTTTTTTAATTTGAGGATGCACTTACGGATGCAGTTTTTTTTTAGTTTGAGGATGCAGTTTGTGGTTAGTTTGTGATATTTTGTTGATCTGCTTGGTTTTATGGGTTTTTGTGATTCTGTTGGAATATAATGTTTGATTATTTGGACCAAATTTTGGTGGATTATTTATGTTTTAGATGTTAATTTTGTTGATCTGCTTGGTTTTTATGTCTTCAATCATCTTCCGTGAATAAAGATTCTTAAGTTGTCTATAAATATCAATTCCATACAAATTTTATAAGTTGTATGAGTTATCTAATTTGAATTATTATAATATTTTCTTGTAGTTCCAATATTAGCTTATTATAAGTATGGATAAATCATGGATGACAAAGAATAGATTATCTAAAGAGTTTGAGTTTAGTGTGTAAAACTTCATCAATGGTGGCTTATATCGTGTAAGTAAATGTTATTTGTTTATGATGTATTATCACTTTATTAATTAGTAGTAAGTTAATGTGTTCGATTTATTATTGTAGGTACCTACACTCGTTCATTGTTGATTCAAATAAAGGGTCGAAGTATATTTTTGTAGATCCATCTCTTATATCCGCAGGCCAAAATACTCGAGAAGTTAGAGCTTGGAACCTTTGTAGTAGATTAATGGCTTCTGAACATGGTCAATTAGTGATTGCTCCTTATAATCCCGAATAAGTATAATTAGTTATACTCATGTTCAGAACCCATATACTCATGTTCTACCTTTTCCTGTTTTGTTCCAATGTAGAATTGTGTTGGGATCATTGTACTTGAAAGCTTTTTGTACTCTGTTCTACCTTAATGTAATGAGCTACCTTCATGTTCCAACTAATAATTGTTATCAATGTGTATGATGACGTGGTGTACTATCTTGACTCATTAAGAACAAGTTCACGAGAAGATATCAAATACATAACAAATATATAAGCTAACTTTGCTTGAGTTTTTTTTTTTCCCAGTGTAAAGCTTATTTCATTTTGAATATTATACTATACTCTTTGACGAATGTAGGGCAATGACCATTTTTTAGTCTCAAAAAAGTTTGCAAAGGACTCGAAAAAACCACATTCTAGAAAATAGTAAAGGTAAGTATAAGAGCATTGAAAAAATTAATAGAATGATGTTTATTTAATGCATCTGTATGATATGTGTATTAATTATTGGCTTTGTATTGTAGTGTCCTTTACAAGTGGGAATTGTCGAATGTGGGTATTATGTTATGAGATATATGTGAGAAATCGTGACTAAAAGAGAAGAATATTATAACAGATGCGGTATGTACATACGAGGAATGGGCTGAATATTTATATTTACAGACAGTGTAAATAGTAAATAAATATGTATATCTCACTTTCTATGTTTTATAGATTGATATAAGGAGCTCGTACTCGCAACTTGAATTGGATGAAGTACGCGTGGAATGGGCTGAATATTTAGGTCGCTATATCTGATAGACTTCCTATAAATTGTGTATGTGGCTACATGGGAATGCCCAAAACTTTTTTTGGGTAAATGTTTTATTCAGCCATTATAGGTTATATACTTCAAAGAAATGTATGGTGGAGGATAGAATTTTAGTCTTCTGAATTTTGGAATACATAGCACATATAGATTGGTCTTACAATTGTGGAATTATCATATATTGGGGTGTGTTGATAGAGTAATGTAAATTTTTGGAATTATCGTACTGTTGTACGATTCGTCTTGTAAATTTTGGAACCGTTCATGTAGACATGAGTAATAGAAGAATGGAATTGTTTATTTTAGTATTCTCATTTGTTACGTTGGATGTATTGGACTGATATGTAGACCTGAAATATATGTGCAACTGTTTAGTTGATGAAATTGTATTATTGGAACAAATGGAATGCAGGAAATGAGAAATGAAAATTAAATTTGAATGTTTAATTTGAAAAAAAAAACATAGATGACATTGAAAATGTGTCAAGAATTAGATTACTTGACCCTTATTTCGTGTCAAGATAAAAATATACTTGACAAATAAAAAATGTCAAGAGTAATGACAATAATAAGTGTCAAGAATTAATACACTTGACATGTCATTAGTGTCAAGTGTATTATATTTCTTGACACGGAAAATGTGTCAAGAATTATTTCTCTTAATGTTTTTACAGTGTCAAGTTATCACACTATACTTGACACTCAAATAGTTGACGCTTTTATGAGTTTCAGGTATACCCTTTACTTGACATTGGAAAAACGTCAAGTAATCCAATTTCTGTAGTGTTGATAAGCTATTCCTATTGGTGTTAACCCTGTGAAAATGAAAAACATGATTAGCCAACACTTATGGTTTCCTTGTGAAACTAACTCACCTAAATGTACTCAACAATTAGCTTAAAACATCATTTCCCCTTCCAACGCATACCTTCCTATGCGTCCAACACTTGGAAAAAATTTGAGCAGTTAAGCCTTAGTCATGCGGTCAACATCGCAACCCATGCACCCAGAACATGTCCCTTATGCTCGTCTAGCACGCCAACGCAGGACCAGCACCTTGCCCATAACACTTCTGCCTGTACAGCCCAATGCCTCTTGCACTCTGGCTTCAGCACACACCACATAACACAACACCTTCCCTTCATCAACGCAACCTTTGTGCCCAACCTACCCCTCATGCACGCCTGCAACCTGCCTAGGTTGAGCAGTCTACTTGCTCAACGGTTGCAGTGCCTGTTTGTTCAACCAAAACCCAATTTCAACTTTGAGCTCAAATAACTTATTTTCTAGACTTTATCTTAGAACTTTCCTTCTATTAGCTTGTTTAGAAACATCTTAGCTTGCTTACCTTAAAATTTGAGCTTTTAGTTCCTTGTGGTTTGTCAAAAAACTTCAAATCTTCCTCACTGGCCTCGATTCATCCGAGAGCTTGACCTTCTTGCAATCTTCTTCAGATTTCAACCTGAATTCCTCAGAGTTTCCTTCCAATAGCCCTAGAGCTAAAACTACACTCATCAAGCTTTAAAATGGCTATAAAATCACCTCATTTGCAAAAGTGAAATGCTAAAACTGAGCTTTTGAACTGAACCTTCATTTTTATACTAGGCACTGCATGTCTTTAGGCATCTTCAGGCTGCTAAATCACCCACTAAGTGGGATTAATTCCTTAAATTCTGACAGCTTGTCCATTGTGACTGGTGACTGATAGCTCTCAAAAGAGCTATTATTCCTAGCTTAATTCGGGCTCGTTATCAGATTTTACGTGTTTATTTCCCTATTTTGTAGGTATTGAGAAACCGGGAGGTAGAATTGGTGATTTGGAGCAGATCAAGATTAATTTGAAGCAATGTATATTTGATTTGAGAATCCCTACTTCAAACTATTGAAAAAAGCGAAAATGTCCCTATCAGAGCGTCGCAACGCTCATGATTTTCCTAGGTCCGACAGTCGCCTGATGTTTGGAGGTAGTAGCGTGAAGTGCAGGGGAGCGTTGCAAGCGCGTGCAAGTGAGCATCATGGGCAGCGTTGGACTTCTTCGCCTGATGCTTCTAATCGATTGCCTCAATGTTGCAATGCTAGTTCTAGTGTTGCGACGTTGCCTCGATTTTCTATTTATATCTCCTTCGGTTTTAGGTTAAATTATGCTGAAAAATTGTATTGAATTTCAATGGAGGCCGAGGTGAGGCCGAGACTTTTTCCTTTTGCTTTATGTTTTCAGTATCATTAGGATGGTTGTTTTTTTTGTTTTATTTTGGATGATGGACGTGTATTGGGACGTATCTCATTGGTTTGTCTATGAATCGATGAGGTAATTCTTTATTTAGTTCTTGGATCGAGCATTCGTGTAATTCAATTAGTTTTCTGTGTAGCTTTGTGTTTTTATTTAGAATTTTGTTTTCTTTGAATCTTGCTTGATTTTGATTTTCTTTTATGTGTTGGATTGATGCCCTATCATGATTACATATCTTCGGTAGATAAATTCAAGCTCACACGTATCCTTGTAATCGTCCATGCTTTGAGTTTACCCTTATAGCATCAATTGGATGAGCATGCTTAGGTATATAGGCTGACCTTGAATCTTTGCATTGCATGTTTAATCTAGATTTTAAGAATAAATTGATTATTTGAAAAAGGCTTTTCCTGATACTTAATCAACAAAGTTGAATCCTAAATCTTAGCATGTGTTTCCAGTTCTTTATGGCTGTTAAGAACCCAATTTCATGTAGGAGCATGTAGGTTAGTTAGGGCACAGTCTTTCCAACCTTAATTATGAATTAAGATGCTTGATTGGTTTCGAATTAATTTATTGTCGGCCATTATAGAGATTAGTTCATTCACATCAATTGGGTAGCTATGCATGCATAATTTGATGACATGATCCTTTTGGTGGAAACGATGATTTAAATTACATTGAATTACTACTTGATCCGAGAACTAGATGAACCAATTCCCGTTTCATTTATCCCTAGCAATTTATCTTTCTCGTATTTTTTTTTATTGTACTCAAAACCAAAACTCTGTTTTTATTGTTCTCGTCAGTCAAATTTAGCATGAAAGAAATTAATTCAATGCTTCTCTGTGGTTCAAACCCACACTTACCAGTGTTGCTATGTTTTAGTAGTGATAGGAGTAGTTCAGTATATATAAATTTTCTTTTAATCAAGTTTGAAGCTTATTAACGACGTAAGTTTTGGGCATGTCAGCGATGAGCTTCTAACCATCGCTTAATCAATGCATAGCTTCACCTTTGTTTTGTCACAATCAATGCATAACCCTTGGCTCACACATGACCTCAACGCATCTAGCCTAACACTTGGTCTAGTGCCAACGCCTTCTCTCCTTTGTCGTAGCCTTTACTTGATCAACGCATGATTCAACAATGCATGTTTCAAACTTCATCGCATAGATTCCTCGCCAATGCCATTGGCATAGCCATCAGCCATCACCAATCACCTCGCCTTAATGCCATCACATAGGCTCACCTGCCCATGTTGCACATCAGGCCAACGCATGCATGCCCATCCTCGGTGCAACCTCGGCTTGGCAATGCTTTACTTGGCACATCCTGCACCCTTGCTCATTAATGCACATGCGCAGCCCCCAATGCCTTAGGCCTTCATGCTTTCGCGTGCGCATCCTTGCCCATCTAACCTCTAACGGGCTTTTGACCAATGCATGCCCTTACTTAATGCAGGGCAACTCATGTGGCCTATACATAGCCAATTTCCTCCATGCAACATTCTCATCAAGCACTTAACTAACCTCTTAGGAGCATGGTTGCCGCATACTTCAACAACCTTCAAGACAAGGCTACTTTGGACTTCCACACTTAGCAAAAAAATTTCTTACAAAAAGGCTTCCTTTGTCTTGCTACCTGAGAGCCATTTGTTCAATATTTAAACATTTTCCCTTTTTCCTTCTTCATGCTTTTCCCTACAAACATATTAATAACTTACTTAAGTAAGGAAAATAGGGTTCGGGGTTTACAAGCAACATAATAGACATTTTCAAGTGAAATGAATCTATAGGATTTTAGTACAGGTGAGTTTGTAACCAAAGTTTTACAAAATAACGACTTATTTTAACTAATTAAAACAAGTTGTTATTTGTTAATCCTAGGTGAACATGGATCTTATCTTTATTATAGATTTTAAATGTCTAATCGATTTTATAACACTTTATAAAAATATACACATGTTTTTCAATCCATAACAAACAACAAGCATTTCACAAGTTAATATAACTATTTATATTAAATACATGAAACCCTAATGATAACTTGTAGAAATACAAGTTATTTATGCTGACTTATCTAGATATTATGGCCAAAAGAGAAGGAATATGCGTTGATTGTATGAAAATTAGCTCAGAAATACAATAATTATGAATTAACGTAATTACACCCACTAACATCGCCAAGATGGTAGAAGAGGATATTTTTACTCTGTTTTGTAGGAAACTAAGTCACCGCTTGCGATCAAGGCTCAATGAGAAACTGAATAATGCATCTTTGTCACATTGTACCTATCAATCAATAATGAAGAGACGATTAACGCAATGATGGTATAATGCGACAGTCAATCCTGAGCTGAATTTCAACCGCATGCGGTAATAAAAACAACACCGCATGCGAGCAACCGATCGAAAGATGCAGCTGAGCAACGCAAAGGCAGAGGATTACGACACGTGTACAATTAACCATTGTGCAGATTTGACGGTCTGATTGCATAACAGAAGGAATATTTATTCTTCCATCTTCGAAATTTCCATAACAAGAAGTGAGGTCCATCAGCCAAGAGTCAAAGTTTTTCACCTATAAATACCCCCATAGAATTCAGAGAAGATATACTGGATACGGGTATCATTGATACAAGGGCTAATTTCTGCTGAATTACTAAGTGAGAGGCTGAGCTGAGTACTGAATGGAAGAAATTTGGGAAGAGAAGAGACAAGGCCGAGAGGTGAGTCTCAATGCTATTCTGCCAGATCCCCGCCGCGAAGCTCTATAGTCAGATCCCTGCTACTGGTTGAGCAAGCCTGAGAGGGAAGCTCATCCATCCACATGATCCATCCACATTGGCAAGCAAATCTCCATCCAAATCAGCGCCAAGATGTTGCCGTTTATTTGTATTTTTTTCTAACTCTATTCATCACTATTTTTCATCTTCTTAATCTTTTCATTCACAAATCATGCATCAGACGATGAATAGAAATATTAAATGTTTCGATCGTTTTCATATCCCCTTCTCTGTCTATTTCTGTTCCTCCATTTATCGCTTTCTTCCTAAAGTCTTCTTAATCCCTTGGTAATTAATATGAATTAAACAAGTAACTTACTCTGTGCCAAAGAAATAAGAACGTTTAGCTAAAGCATGCTAGACGACATCTTCACCTGTGAGAGCAGAAGTGAAGATGCCATTCTGATATGTCGAAAGAAGGTTAGAAGAATGTGTTAACTAAAGCAAGAAGTACTTCCAGAGTTGGAAGCAACCTTGTGTTCATTACGTTGTCTCTGTTTCACCACAGAGATGTGGGAGCGTGGCCAATTACCGAGAGGTGTACGTCAAGGGAAAAGCGGAACCGTATTTATGCCTTTAACGTAATTAAGGAACTTGCGATGTTTGTACTAATTATCTTTTCTCTTTTTGTTTCACTCATGAGACTTGCCACCATATAACACGATTTTTGTATATCTTCACAGTCAGCCTTGACCTCAGTATCTTGTATCATGAAACCTGTATTTTGTATCATCTTAGATTAGATTTACTTTAACACAATTTTTTTTATTACCGCATCTTTATCACTTTACTTTACTTTATCGCATGTTTAATTTCTTGTATACAAATTCTTTTATAAATTGAAAAACCCTTGGTCGCATGTATCACAAGCATAACGCAATAACCTAAAACAGTCCTTGTGTTCGACCTCAGATCACACCGAGAAACTTGCGATGAAATTATACTTGGTTTCAATGCAAGGAAACTTGTGACAACGCACAGCATACTACAAAAACATTCGTTAATAACGCATATCTAGAAATAGTATCACATATCATCATATATCGCTATGCATGTCCATATTTGTATCAGCGCATTCTTTAAGACTCAAATTTGCGTGTGTTAAGTTTATAGACTTGAACCTTGCATGCATCATGGTATAAAAATTGCATTACAAGTTTATGGCGTCATTGCCGGGGATTGGTTAACGGTTTATTGTTTGAGTGTGTTTGTGGTATTTGCAGGACAGATCTGATTGTACTGGTGCTGAACCAGAATTCGAAGCTGTCCATGAGATCGAGCGTACCTTTCACGCACGGGCACGTCAGAATCGGATAAGGCGAAAGAAAGCAGCGAATATGGCAGATAATAACGACAATGTGGTTCCCATAGTAAATCAAGAGGCTGTTAGGCCAGCGCAGGATCTTGTTTTCCTAGCTGCTGACTGCAACATCCCTATGAGGAATTATGCGGCACCCAACCTGTATGATTTTTGGCCTGAGATTTTGAGGCCTATTGTTGAGGAGAACACAAGGTTTGAAATAAAGCTGGTCATGCTACAAATGATCTAAAATGCAGGGCAATTTGGGGGTCTGCAAGGTGAAGACCCGTATGCCCACTTGACCAACTTTGTCGAAATGTGCGGAAACTTCTCATTACCTGGCGTAACCCTGGAGAGTATTAGACTGTATTTGTTCCCTTACACCTTGAGGGACGAAGCCAAGAGGTGGGCTCACTCACTAGAGCCAAATGAGATCACATCATGGGATCAAGTTGTGGAGCGATTCATGAAGAAGTTCTTCCCGTCGGCCGTCAACGCAATGAGACGAAAAGACGTGCTGAACTTCGAGCAGATGGAGAATGAGACCCTGAGCACCGCCTGGGTGCGGTTTAGAAGATTGGTGAAAAACTGCCCACATATCGGGATACCCGATTGCGTGTTGATGGAGGCTTTTTATAACGGCCTGAATAGATCGACGCAGGCTGTTGCTGATGCCTCCGCGGCAGGAGGTTTTGTGGACAAAACGTATACTGAGGCTAAAGTCATCCTTGATCGCATATCGCGGAACATGGATGACTGGATTGATGATGGCTATGGAGGCCGAGGCGCCGAAAGAAGAAAGAATGAAATTGCCATTGTCCCTGCAGAGACAATGACCACGTTGGCTGCTCAGATGGCCACGTTGACCTCGATCCTTCAATCGATGGAAATCAATCAAGGAGCCATCTCCCAACAATCAGCGCAACCCGCTGCACCGGCTCAAGTGGCCGCAATAAGTTGCGTTAATTATAGAGAGGCTCATGTAGCAGAAATGTGCCCATCAAATCTCCAGCAAGTATGCGCCATCCAAAACAATCACTTCAACAACACCTACAATCCTAGCTGGAAGAGCCATCCTAACTTCGGTTGGGGTGGCAATTTAAACCAAGGGGGGCCAATTAACCATCAGAGTGGCAGTCGAGGAAATCCTCCTTTTCACCATAACTCAAACCAGGGGCAACCAAGGCAATCGCATAACCAGCAACCCTCATCATCAAACACCTCTGGAAGCTCATTGGAGACCCTGCTGAAACAATACATGGACAAAAATGACGCAGTGATGCAAGCGCAGGCGTCTTCAATTCGAAACTTGGAGATCCAAGTAGGCCAGCTGGCATCTGAGCTGAGAAATAGAGCACCAGGAACGTTGCCCAGCAACTCAAAAGCCCTGGGATCCAATGGAAAGGAACAATGTCCCTAGGACATTGAGCAGGCAAGCCGGACCGCCTGCAGGGATGTGGATTGCGCTCATTCGAAGAAACGCATCTTTCGATCCATAGCTCACAACTATGTTTAATGCTTTCTTTTATTTCTGTCTTATTGAATTCGTGAATTTTGTCTTTACTTCTGCATTTAATTCGTATCTTGACTTTATGAATTTAATTCTTCATTTATTTCCTTTGCATTTATTTTTATACCGTCTTTAATTCTTTTAACTTTTCTGTAGTTAATGTGTTGGTCCTTAATTAGTGAATGATTGAGAAATAAAGAGAAATTTATTGCCATAAGTATTAGCAACTTGCGTTGATGAAAAAAATAATAATAAAAATATTAAAATAAAATAAATAAAATGAAACAATTAACAACAAGTATGCAAGGCGATAATGGACGCATCTTGAACCAACGAGACACACTTTGCGTTCATCTAACTCAAATGAGTTGAAATCGAGGGGTGAGTTGCAAAAGTATGTGTCCTTTGCCCGTCCTTAGCTAAATGCACTATGTTGAGGTATCCTCTAGAAATGTGTTAGTTAAGGGGTGTGTTGCGGGGGTGTATTGTTGCCCATTCTTTGCGCAGATGCCTTTGCATTGGTGAGCACATTGCATTAATCCTTATCTTGCGTCCATTTGAATAAAATATTAAAGAAAATTATTTTTGCATTTGAGAAGTCCAATCGTTTCGTATCCCAAAGCAATGATGATTTTGCAGACGAAATGACGATTTTTCTGAAAATTCATAAATGAGGGAAGTTTGAACGACGGGCCTTTTGAGCTTCTCGAGCCCTGTCGCCGCAAAAATCGCATTGGGCCCACTACAGCCCAACCTATAAATAGAAACACTTCCCCGTCTATGAGATTCTTACCTCATTTGCACTCTGAAAAATCCTAGTGCCAGCATACAGAGCTTTCTTCTTCCCCCAGCATCCCAACGGTTTTCCAGTTCTTTCGAGCTCATCATCCATGGCTGACCAAGCTTCCAACCAATCTACCTCACCATCAACCTCTTCATCTGACCAAATCGCCATGCGAGAGGTAACCTTCCTTGCTGCCAGTCACGGGCTTGCTGCTCAACCCCATACCGTCCCGAGAATCGCCGATAGAACCTGGAGAAACCTATTGTCCGTCCAACCTCCTCTGTTCAAGAGGGGGCAAAGCACTGAAAGTACCCCAGTTCCAACTCCTGCCATCTCAACTGAAAGCTAGAAGAAGAGGCGTGATGGAATTGTTTGGCAACATTCTGAGTCATTTGAAGCAAGGAGGGGGATTACCCAAGGCAGGGGTTGTAAACCAACCATTGTCCACGGAGGAGGTGGCGGCGGTGGTGGCGGAGGCAGTAGTGATTGAAGAAGAGGCAAGAAGAGACACTCTAACCTTAGTGACTCCTGAGGTAACTGCCCATGTCGAAACCTATGACGGACCCTCTAGAATTGCGATGGAGGAGACTAAGAAGGCTAAAGTTGTGGTAGAGACTCTTGAAGTTGCGATGGACGTAGTTGCAATGGAGATGCAACCAGAAGAAGCTGCAGAGGAAAAGAAAAAAAAGAAAGGAAAAGGGAGAAAGGTTGGAGAAGCTAAGTCATCTCATCATCACAAGGAGAAAAAGAATAAAGAGAAGAAGAATGATGATGAAGATGAGGAAGATAAGAAGGAGAGGAAGAAGAAAGAGAAGGAAGAAAGAAGAATGCATCGGCATGAAGAAAGGTGCCTAAATACGGAATAAGAAAAGAAGCAGAGGGCTGCAAGCCCTGAAAAGGATGGAGAATCAACCTCTGTAAGGGAGGACAGGGGGAAACAGTGCAATTGATGGAACCGACGCAGCTTGAAACAATGCAAATGGTTGTGGTGGAAGAAGGCGAAGAAAGAGAAGATTCCCACCTGATGCGGCGTCGCGAGGAGAATGCGCCGCAAGGGTCTTCTATTAACTGTCATAGATTAATAATCACATTAAAAGAAAAAGAAAGAAGAAGAAAAGAAGAGGAGGAGAAGCAGGAGAAAATGAAGTGGGCGAAACTCATCACTGCAGAAGGTGATAGAAGAAGAAAATTATATGATGAGGAAGTTCGCTGCAATAACGAAATCTCAAGGCTTGAAGAAATAAGGAGGATTGAAGAGGAACAACGCCTTTTGTTGGCCTCTGAGCAGTTTGAGGAGGAATTTGAAAGAGAAGTTGAGAAGAAGAGGAGGAAGATAAAAAGAAGGAAGAAGAGAAGGAAAAGAAGCACGAAGCTAATAGAAGGCGCTTGCAGAAAAAGAAAGGCAAGGAACTTGCCGAACGAGAGAAAGAGGAACAACGCAAGGAACAGGAAAGAAAACAAAGGCAACGATCCCGCCTTGTGTTGGCCAAAGAAAACGGCAAAGTGGTTGCAGAAAGCAGCAAGCCCGCGTTGGCAAAGGCACGTCCATCCAGAAAGAAAGAAAATGATGACTTGTTGATGGAGATGGGCTTTTACCCTGCACCAACGCCATTACCTGACCTCATCACGAGCGTGATCATGAAGCATGGATGGGACATATTTTTTCAGTGCCCAGCCATTGTTGTTCCCACGGTAGTACGTGACTTTTACCATGGGCGGTTACATGGCACTAGGGATGTGGTGACCATAAAAGGGCAAATGGTGCCTTTCAACACAAAGGACATCAATGAACTATACCAAATGAAGGATAACTCGGATGCACCAGGTAACAAAATCATTAATGATCCCACAGAACAATAGTTGAAAGATGCGCTGCGAGTATTAACGCAACCGGGGACGACATGGTCAGTTTCTTTAAAAGGCATCAAGACCCTTGCATCTAAGACTCTACTTCCAAAGGCAAGGTTTTGGATTTATCTGGTTAAGAAGCGGTTGATCCCAACTTCCTATGACAAGACCATTTCAAGGGATCGAGTAATGGCCACATACTGCATTTCGCGCGGCATTCCTATTGATGTGGGCCAGTTGATCGCAAGCAAAATTCGAGGCTTTGTGGGGAACATTATAGGACAATATTTCTTTCCATGGACTATCTCAAGTCTGTGCCTATCAGTGGGCGTAGGCATTGAGGAGGAACCCATGGAAGAAGTCCATGGTCTCATCAATATTAAAATCATGAGGCTGCTCCTCAAAGACTCCCTGCATTGCCCAGAGTTGCCTTTAAAGAGGCCGCAATTGATCTCAATGTGCCACAAGAACCCAGGCCAAAGAGATAACTCAGAGATGATAAGGGAAAAGGGAAAGTCCAAGAAGAAACAACGCAAGATCTAGAACCTTTGGACCTCTTACCCTTAGTTATCCACCCTCCAAGCCCTTGGAAGTCACCCGCACAACCTTCTTCTCCACTCCATGAGTATTTCACCAACCTTCTTCTCACTCCAAATTCTCCAACTACATACCAACCAATTTACTCACCTACAATTTCATCACCGCAACCTTACATTCCACTGCCGCATATTGATGACCCACACGATTTGGGTGAAGGCACCTCTGCCCAACCCTGAAACGATGCTTGCGAGACATCGCAGGCACAACCTTCCATCCCCTCATTGGCTGCAGAGTTAGCTAAAATGCGGTCCCTCTTCTTCCAAAAGCAACAACTCTTCGCACAACAACAAGCCTTCTTCAACCAAAGATTTGTGGTGGTAATGGAGCAAATTGATGATATACAGTGCAGTGTTGCTACGTCAAGGGAGGCGTTGATCAATATTCAGCACAATATTTTTAAAGTCCATCGCCATCAAAGACAGATTGCAGAGCAAAACCATGAATACTTTAATTTTCTCACAGCTTATCTTCATGGTCCCATGATGCCTCCGCATCTCAGGCAGCAATTGAATTTTGAAGAAACTTCTGCAGCACTACCTCAGAACCCTCCTCCAGATCCTCCGGCTCCTCAATAATAAGTTTTACATTTTTGCGACCATTCTATATCTTTATTCAATTCTTCATTTTTCTAGGTTAACGAAATTCTTTGATTCTTTGTATAGGCAGAATTTTTTGTATTGCGTTAATTTTTAATTCTTTGTATACTTTGTTAATATTCAATACAATTGAGTACATATTCACTCCTTTCTGCCTGTGCCTTTTTCTTTATCATCCTTTGTCAATATTTGTGATGTTCTGATCTTTTATTGTTGCGTTATTCATTGCGCTGCCATGATATAATATATGTTTATACTTAAAAACATTTTTCGTACTTTGTAAATTTTGACTAACACTTAGTTAATTCTTAGTTTAGCAGTACTTTACCTTTTATCTTTCAAAGTTCTGCTCAAACCTTCTTTTTGAAATTTTTATTCTAAGTGTTTGTCTAGTCTATCCAAACAACGCAATGAGGACCTTGCTTATCTTTAAATTTGGGGGTGGGGAAGATCTGAGCAGATAAGATCAAGAATATGCGATGATTAAGAAAAGGTGGTCATTTTTTTTCATTTCATAAAAAAAAAAAAATTCTTATACAAAACTCCAATGTCAGCGCAAGGGGAAAACCTAAAAAATGTTCACAACCTGATAAGAGTTTAGTTGTGAAAGAAGCATGCTCATAGTTGGATGTTCGTATGACAACCGTAGGAGCAAGCCAAAATGAAGGTGGGTTTCCAAGAACAACGCAATAAAAGAGAAAATAAAAGAGTGTAAGAGACAACTCCTCTGAATATCATGAGTTAAAGTTGAAATTGGCACACAACCATAGTTGGATGTTTGCATGACACCCGTGGGAACAAACCAAAACGAAGAGTGTAACCATGACCAACAGTCTCTGTTAAATAACGCAAAGTTTGACCACTACGTATAGACATATGAAGTTGTTTTGACAAAAAAGAGATAAACATTCTGTTTTCAAAACTAGAAAAGCATCTTTGAGCAGAATTTTGTTATATAGAAGAATAAAGTAGGGCTTTGTTCAGAATTAGCAAGGATAGAAGGAAATTACGTTGTAAGAAATGTGCTTGAGTGTAACATTCGGAGCAGCCAATTGATGCAAAAATATAGGAGAGAAATTTAGCATTATTGTCTTAGTAGAAGATATGCTTGAGGACAAGCATATATCTAAATTTGGGGGTGTGATAACTTGTAGAAATACAAGTTATTTATGCTGCCTTATTTAGATATTACGGCCAAAAGAGAAGGAATATGCGTTGATTGTATGAAAATTAGCTCAGAAATACAATAATTATGTATTAACGCAATTATACACACTAACATCGTCAAGATGGTAGAAGAGGATATTTTTACTCTGTTTTTCAGGAAACCAAGTCACCGCTTGCGATTGAGGCTCAACGAGAAATTGAGTAACGCATCTTTGTCACATTGCGCTCGTCAATCCACAATGAAGAGACGATTAACGCAATAACGATACAATGCGACAGTCGATCCTGAGCTGAATTTCAACCGCATGCGGTAATAAAAACAACACCGCATGCGAGCAACCGATTGAAAGATGCAGCTGAGCAATGCAAAGGCGGAGGATTGTGACACGTGTACAATTAATCGTTGTGCAGATTTGACAGTTTAATTGCATAACAAAAGAAATATTTATTCCTCCATCTTCGGAATTTCCATAACAAGAAGTGGGGTCCACCAGCCAAGAGTCAAAGCTTTTCACCTATAAATACCCCCATAGAATTCAAAGAAGATATATTGGATACGAGTATCATTGATACGAGGGCTGATTGCTGCTGAATTACTGACAGAGAGGCTGAGCTGAGTACTAAACAAAAGAAATCCGGGAAGAGAAGAGACAAAGCCGAGAGGTGAGTCTCAGTGTTATTCTTCCAGATTCCCATCGTGAAGCTCTATACTCAAATCCCTGCTACCAGTTGAGGAAGCCTGAGAGGGAAGCTCATCCATCCGCACAATCCATCCACATTGGCAAGTAAATCTCCATCAGATCGATGCCAAGACGTTGGCGTTTATTTGTATTTGTTTCTAACTCTATTCATCACTGTATTTCATCTTCTTAATCTCTTCATTCACAAATCATGTATCAGACACTGAATAGAAATATTGAATGTCTTGATCGTTTTCATATCCCCTTCTTTGTCTATTTCTGTTTGTCCATTTATCGCTTTCTTTATAAAGTCTTCTTAATCCCTTGGTAATTAATATGAATTAAACAAGTAACTTACTATGTGCTAAAGAAATAAGAACGTTTAGCTAAAGCATGTTGGACAACATCTTCACCTGTGAGAGTAGAAGTGAAGATGCCATTCTGATCTGTCGAGAGAAGGTTAGAAGAATGTGTTAACTAAAGCAAGAAGTACTTCCAGAGATGGAAGCAACCTTGCATTCATTACATTGTCCCTGTTTCACCATAGAGATGTGGGAGCATGGCCGATCACCGAGAGGTGTACGTCAAAGGAAAAGCGGAACCGTAGTTATGCCTTTAATGCAATTAAGGAACTTGCGATATTTGTACTAATTATCTTTTCTCTTTCTGTTTAACACATGAGACTTGCAACCATATAACACGTTTTTTGTATATCTTCATAGTCAGACTTGACCTCAGTATCTTATATCATGAAACCTGTATTTTGTATCATCTTAGATTAGATTTATTTTAATGCAATTTATTTTATTATCGCATCTTTATCGCTTTACTTTACTTTATCGCATTTTAATTTCTTGTACACAAATTCTTTTATAAATTGAAAAACCCTTGGTCGTATGTATCACAAGCATAACGCAATAACCTAAAACAGACCCTGTGTTTGACTTCGGATCACACCGAGAAACTTGCAGTGAAATTATACTTGGTTTCAATGCAAGGAAACTTGTGACAACTCACAACATACTACAATCACATTTGTTAATAACGCATATCTAGAAGTAGTATCACATATCATCATATATCACTATGCATGTCCATATTTGTATCAGCGCATTCTTTAAGACTCAAATTTGCATGTGTCAAGTTTATGAACTTGAACCTTGCGTGATTGCGTTACACCTAACACATGCATACTATATATTATAATAAATTATAACTTACTTTCAATGGATGATACATATTTCCCTATAGTGGGATTTAAATCTACATGGCATACATTATGCACATACAAGATTTAATTTAATTATAACATACATACAATGCATAAATAATTAAACACATACTGATATGGACCAATTTTGGTATCCTTAATAAGCAAACGACCTAATTATTACAAGAACAATGCAAAATCAGCTTTGAACTGCCAATGGACTGCTTATCTACCCAAAAATGCCCCAAACTACCCGAACCTGACCTCCAAGGCAAGAAAATAGGTGAACTAGTCCAAAAATGAGTTGAAATCAAACCTCCTTGACTCAAACTCGACGAACCAAAGCCACCTGATCAAGAACTACATCGCACGCTTTTCTGGACTACCAGATGAACAACTAGCAATGCTTAATGAGCAGCGTTACAATGTTGTGAGGGCAGTAGTAAAATTGCTACTTTCAGCTTCTAAACATGCTTCATTTCTTTTTTGATTACAACCTAATTGCAATTCTATTGACTCCAAAAAATTTACAGACTCATAATCACATATTAAGGCCCATAAACAATGAACCAGATACACCAATTACAATATAATTGACGAGAAGTTTAACACCAAAACTGTAATATATCCATATCAGCACCCATTTCATACAACATATGAAAAACAACCACCATGCTTAAATAAATGTAAATTGAGTGCTTAAATCGTGCTCTGATAAAAATTGATGGTGTTGACATTCAACAAATGGAAGAAATCAGGATCTTAAGTATTCTAACAACATTAATTTAAGTTAACAACCATGCATCATTAAAGCAAAATAATAGGGTTTCTGAAATTACCTTTGAAGAACTCTTCAAATTAGCAACTCCTTTGCTTGAATCTCCTCTCATTTGGCTTGAAGACCACCACAAGATCTTCCCTACTATTCTCTTGACCCTTAGATTTCATGGTGGAATTCAAAATGAGGTGAAGGAAATTTTTGAGAAAATTTCAGGTTTTTGGTCAAGAACATAAGGAAAATAAAATTTTCGTGAACCTTTTCATCAGCAGATTCAATTTGATTTTATTCAAATTGAGCATGTACTTTGCATAATAGCTTGACACCAAAACCAATTTGAGTTGAGTGGAAATTCATGGCGTTAAAAGTGGGAAAAAAACCACTATTAATGTGTTTTTCATTTGAAATTGAATTTTAATCAAAATTCAATATTTAATTTGAAATTTAATTTCAAAAATTAAAATGAAAAATAATTTTATAAAATATTAATTCAATAATTAATATTTGAATAAAATTAATTAATTTTAAACAAAATTAATTCGAACAATTAGTTTTTAATAAAAATAATTTCAAATAATTAATTTAATTAATTAAACTATTTTAATTAATTAAATTAATTTAATATCAAATATTAAATTAATTAAACACCCATTAAACACTATTCATGTCTTTAATATTTAAATCATATTTAAATATTTTTCAACTCTCCAATTTCATTTAATTTGATAACTAAACTTTTAATTATATCGTATATAATTCACGATTCCCATAATTCGAATTTTAATATTTTAATTTTTTTCATCACACTATTCTGATGTTTAGTTTGTTTATGAGCTAGTAGAGGGACCTAATGGACCTACAGATCATGAGTTTCAATGATTCGAGATTAATTGGCTAAACATTTTTAGCTAAATTAATAAGCATTCGTTAACTACCGGATCACTCCACTAAAGTCCTGTAGCTATACTGTCCTCACTGTAGATATATTTCTTTCTATCTGATTTAACCATAAGCAGTAAGTCAATCCTTCACAGGTTGTTCGTATTTACAGTTGGGTCAAAATTACTATTTTACCCTTGTAATACATCTTGCTCCTTAAGTCTTCACTAATCCACTAATGAACAATTTGTTTATGGTCCTACCAACAAACCGAGTCCCTCTCAGTCATAGAGAGGGTGTAGCTCCTTATTCAAGAGTAGAAGTCAGTACTTAAGGGAGCAACCTATATACTATCCGTGAAAGCGGGTAGGATTGAGTTCCATCTTCTAGGACTATGTCCTTAGCTATGTACCTGAATAAACAGAAGTTTATAGTTAGCTCAAGATTGAAATCAAGTTACCTTAGGTCATCGGGTTGAAATAATCAGTTTTAACAGTAAACAGTGTTATAAAAAAAGTGACTATTTCTATGATAAGTGGCGATATCGAGCCACTCTCACCATTACAAATTAAAGGATAATCCCGAATAAATAGAAGTTTATAGCCAGTTTTAACAGTAACCTGCATGGTCATCTCACTAGTCTTAAGCTGCTACCAGTAACTAATTCCCTAAAAAGAAGAACAAATGTGATAAGTGACCCCTAAATCAACTATTTAGGACGAATCATCATTCTCCACTAAACAAATTTCCAAAACTAGTAAATAACATTTACCTTATTTGACCTTCTTCTTCTCTCCCAAATACTTGGGACAGTTCCATTTTAAGTGTTCTTCATGATTGCAATGGAAATAATTTACTTTTGCAACCTTTGCCTTTCTGCCTTGGTAAACTGCAACTTGGTTAGCTTTATTCCCCTTGTCACCCTTTTTCTTCTTCCATTTCTTTGTGCTAGAGCTTGTGCCAAAGGAAAAAGTCACATAATTAGTTCCAGAGGTCAAACCTCTATGGAAATTTTTAGGGGAAATGGCAACATTTGTCTCTTCTTTCTATCATTTGAATTTCATCAAGGACTCTAATTTTGTAGTTCATTTAGAAGGGTGGTAAAGTTGTGGTAAAACATTGTTCATAACAGCATTGCTACAGAGCTTATGAACTATTCGATAAAAATTCTAGAATAAAGCTAACTTGATTTGACCCATCAATGACGACCCCATTCATTTCTGCCAGGTGAAGTGAACCATCAAATTGAGAACATGTTCTCACGTTGAGGTCCCTTCATTCATACGGGCATTGAAAATGGATTTCAAAGCATCGTGCTTGATCTATGTGGATGGTTGTCCAAATATCTCTCACAACGAGTCCATGATCTCGCATGCAGTGACCATGTTCTTGTATTTCTTAGCCAAGACTTTAGTTTAGCTAGAAAAAATGTATGCTCTAGCGTTATCATTTGCCTTCATCCACATCTTGTATGCATCCCAAACATTTCAAGATGCAATGGGAGTGGGCACCTGAGGACACTCTTCCAGTTTGTCAATGATTAGTGATGGCGGGAAATTAGAACTCAAATTATTCAACAACTAAAATCCCTTGGACGCGGTATGCGATGCATGTTCTTAAGATATGCATTGATAGTCATGCGTCCATGGTCATGCGTTGGAATGATAATGTGTTAACAAATGTATGCAATGACCATGTGTCCTGTCACAAGTTTTCTTGCGCTCACTCCAAGTATAACGCAAACGCAAGTTTCTCGGGTAATCCAAGGTCGAACATAAGGACTTGTAGCTATGTGTATGTGGTGATGTGTATGCGGCGGTTTAAATAAAAGAATGGAAGGGAGGTTGCTAAGTTAACCCTACTCTACTCCTATCTAACAGACAACACATTGAGAATATGCATGAGAGGTAGAGATACGACAACACTTGGCATGAAATAAATGAATGGGAAAATAGATAAAATGTGGAGATGAATTCATTGTAACCCTTAAGAGTGACCGCAAGGGCAACCTTAGTCAACGCAAGCCATGCAATCATGCTACACACACATGAACTTAACTATAGGACGTATGCGGTGTATCTGCGATATTGCTGAGAAGCCTATGCCTGCCTAGACCTCCATAACCAGCTCACTAGCTCTCGCTGCATGAGCGTGGCTACCGCATAACCCATTATCCTACTTCTTGGACGCATGCAAATCCAATCTATAGGGTGCATACGCTGTGTGAAGCAAGCAGAGCTTATCTCTAAGATCCCCATTCTTGCCTATACATTCCAATCCGCTCTCTTTACTCTTAGATTTGGGTTTTAGATTACTCTCCCGAGTATGCCTAAATGATGAATGATGCGCTCATAGGACAAGGTAACCGCATGAACTTGGTTGAAGCGAGATTATTCCTATCTTTAGTGAATAATGCATACATTGCTTAATGCGACCAACCACTTACTCTCTTGGGCAGTTGGTTGTTGCTGACTTTACTCATAGACAAGCAATGCGTTAGCCTATAGATAGGCATTGTCGTAGCTTCACACTAAGCAAATAAGGTTACTCACACACTCACGCAACGCACACCTCTCGGTAGGTTGCTACATGCTTCATATCTCTAATCCACATGACTAAGTATGCAATACCCAAGCAATCTCACTAAGTGTTGCAATGAAAGTAAAGATGCTAAGCAAAGAAGATGGAGATGGAGTTGAAGGAAACAGAGAAATGCCTTGAAAACAAATTGTATTAATTCCTTAATCGCAAAATATCATACAATACAATATAAGAAAAGAAAAGAAAGGAAATGAAATGACCAGCTGGAAGCAAAGACTTGCTTCTAGCGGATGTGTGTCAAGGTTGCCGGTGGTGCCATGGATGGGCGGTGGAACTGACTCTCCTGAGATCTAGCTTCAGTCGAAGGCTTCGATCATCACTCGGAATGGATGAAGGAGGTAAAGAACTTTCAAGCGTCTTCTCACGCATTTTGTCTGGATCATGGGGAAAATCCCCAGATAAATTGAATTTCTGTTCATCGATTTTTATTTATAGAGCTTGGGTCGCCGACAACATTAATTGGACTGCTTTGAGTCTGACATTCGGCGCGTTAGTCCTTTCTGAACCTCTGCCACTAACGGCGTGGTAGGTGAAATGTCAACATCATCTTTTGGTTTTTCTCGAGGTAGATGCGTTGATGCGTTCATTCCTCCAACCTTGTATTGATCCCATTTGTATTCGTTGTCGCGTAGCCGCAATCATTTAATGATCGCATTCACTTAATACCGCAACTCCACACGATGACCGCAATCTCTTGACAAGCGCAACTCCCATGTGATTGATGCATACAGCTGATTACCATAACATCCATGCGTTGATCAATGCGTTTGCCTTTGCGATGGAGAGTTTCTTCACATGCGATCATCTATGTGGTGGTCTGGTTTCCGCGTTTGCGTTCATTTCCTGGTTTAGCTACAAAAATAGAACATTGAACACATAATAACGTATGATAATAGGTTAGTTGAGATTCAACATGTTGATCAACGCAAGCTCACTTTCTCGTGAATTGCCGTATATTCTGCTTAACAACCTTCATAATTCTAAATAAAAGGCCTAAGATGACATGCATTTCTGCATGTCATCAATTAGTACATTGTTAATTGTGTTTTTCTAGGTCATATAATTATCACAAGTCAATTTTTCATCACTAAGCAAGTTCATAGTATTGATAGTCATATTGAAATTTGTTGAAACCAAAAAAATTATTTATATTAGAAAATGTATTACTCTCTAAATCCAATAAAATTAGCAAAATTTAAATGAACCCTATGTGACATCCAATTTTGCAATGATGCTTCATTGATTTAGGATAAAAGCTATAGAAGGGTGGTTAGTCACCCTTTCATTAAATATAGATACTCTCCACCAATTATTACACTAAAATAACTCATATTTCTATAATAATTAGTCACCATTTGTTTGGTTAATAAATTATTAACTTGCTTAACAATTTACCATAAATGTGACCCTCAATTTTAGATCCTAGAGTACTCCAATGAGACAACCGAAGGAAAAAACTGAATGGGAAAAAAACTAAAGCGACCTTATCCATTAGTGGAGTTTAAGATTGATTCCATGAAAAAATCTTCCAAAGAGGAACACAAATCAAGGTACCATGAGGCTGAGCATGAAATCTCATTTGCAAACCAATGAAGGAGATCATGGGATGTGTTGACACATGTCCTTCCCTACTTACTATAGTACTTTCTCCAATCACCTTGATATTGACCTATGATATTAACACATGTCCTTCCGAAGGGGGACACAAATCAAGGTGCCATAGGGCCGAACATGAAATCTCACTTGCAAACTAATGAATGATATCGTGGGATGTGTTAACGCACATCCTTCTCCCTTTTACTATAGACACTTGATGGAAAAAACATGCATAAATGCGGAAGCTAACAGAATCAATAAGCACGCTAATTACACTTACTTTGAGTTTAAAAGCATGCATAAAACAGTTTTAAAATATAGAGGGTTTCATAGAAATATACTTTTAGAGAAACTCTTCAAATCCTTGTTGAACTCCACGAAATTCATCTCGAAAACTCTAGTAGACAACCAAGAGAGTCTTCTCTACTATTCTTAGTCTTGGATTGAGTTGTGGAAACTCTCAATTGAAAGGGATTGAAAGGATTTGAGAGAGTTTAAGAGTAAAAGGATTTTTCACAAAAAATAACTAAAATTTTCAATTTCATGGGCTTCATCAATCTGATTTATGAAGTATTTAACAAGCTTATTCAGCCAATTAACACCTCAATTAACATCAAGTGAGTAAGCAAGGTGTCAAAAAATGGAAAATCCCACTACCAACAACAAATGTTGGATTTTCTCACTTTGATATTCATTTTTCAAATTAAACTAAATTAAACTTAATTAAATTAAAATAAAATTCATTTTTCTAGAAAATGAATTTTCTAAATTTGAATATTTATTTAATTTAAATAACTAATTAAAAAAATTAATTGATTAATTAAATAATAATTTAATACCAAATATTAAATTAATGAAACACCTAATTCAATCATGAATCCTATTCATGTGTTCAATATTTAATTTAATATTTAAATATTATAAACTCTCTAATTTACGTTTAATTTCAAATAAGTTCAAACATTTAATTTTATCAAATATAATTATCCAAATATTAAAATTGAATTTGAATATTTCAAATTCAAAATCCTAATTTCGTATTTTGAACACTTCAAAATCGCTCAATTTTCTAATATAAGGTGTAATGTTTTATGAGCTAGTAGAGGGACACTATAAACCTACAGATCATGAGCTCCAACGATTTGAGATTAGTCGGTTAACAATTTAACCTGAGTCAATCAATATTCATTAACCATCAAGACATACCACTATAGCTCGATGGTTTCACTCTTCATATTGTAGTTATAATTCTTTCCGCATGATTTAACCATAATCAGTAAGTTGATCCTTCACAGGTATTTCGTCTTTATAATTGGGTAAAAATTATCGTTTTACCCCTGTAAATACATCTTCCTTCTTAAGCTCCCACTGATCCTTTATTGAACAATTTGTTTATAGTCCAACTAATAAATTATGTCCTTCTCGACCATGAGAAAACAGTGCTTAAGGGAACAACCTATCTAGTAACCTTAAAATGGGTAGGAGTGAATTCCATCTTGCAGGACTATGTCCCTAGCTATCTATCTGGTCTTATCCCTAAAATTGGAGGCTTGTTGAGCAATACTGTTGAAATACTCTCACCATTGTAGATTGATAGGTCTTTAAAGGATGTATATTTTCTATGTTAATTTTTTCAAAATTGTTTTGATTATTTTCTTTAATTACTAATTTTGTAGGTAAAACGGTCCCCGAGGCATTTAGGAGACATTACAAGAAAATCGGGCCAAAAAGATTAAAAATGACCAAGAAAATCAACATATTAAAGAGAATCGAGTAAATACCCATAATGTCATCAAGTAAGGTTGTTAAGTAATTGAGCATCGAGTATTTAGTAGAATACCATCAAATATCATCAAATAAAAGGCTGTTAAGCATCGAGTATTATATATTTCATACCATCGAGTAATGCATCAGGTAAATGCCAGTGAATATCATCGAGTAATCAAACATCCAGTCATCGAGTACTATTGAGTTTCTTCTTATTCATTTTTTCTCGAGTATCATCAAATTTCATCCAGTAAAAGCTATCAAGTAAAGGCCATCTAGCGTCAAGCATCGAAAAAAGCATCATCGTTATCAACGATCGAGTATAAGTAAGGAAGCTCGCCTTTTAAACTGAAAAAACTCGATGTGTTCATTCTTTTTTTTCAGATTTTGACGCGATTCATCTCCGTTCTCATGATGCTATGCTACTGGTATAAATTTTGGTTCAGTTCTTTGGCAAAATGGGAAGATATCATTTTTAGAGAGAAAAAAGAGAAAGGAGAAAACCCATTTTTAAGGAGAGAAACTTCGAAGAAGAAGAGAAAACCCATTTTTTTTAGAGAGAGACTTCGAATTTCCAATAGCGATTCTTGTAATATTTTGTGAGATTTAGTCATTTTGTATTCAGACTTCGTATCAATATGCAACTATCAATGGATTGCTTGGAGAATTTCATCATCCATGAGTAGGTAATCTTTTTTCTTGGGGAATTATGTAGATTGACATTTTCTTGAAACTTTTCCTTGAATTTTCTTTCATATAATTACTTTCTTTTGAATGTACTTGCTGAGATTTAGAATAAAATTGATTAAGATTGAATTGATGACTCAAGATTAATCAATTTTTGTATGCAAAAATTACATGGTTCTATAACAAAATTGTAATTAGTCTTGATAGAAAATGTGGACTTCTTTTCCTTTTTTCATTAAAGAATCTATTAATTTAGAACATTCACGCAATCAATCTTGAATTTTTAGTCTTTTGATTTCAAGATTGGAATGGTTAAGAAAACCCATGAGTGTAATGCAATTTAGGGATTAATTATGAAATGTCTTTAGGAAGCAATTAATACCTAGATTAGGGTTTATTGTAAAATTAGCTAATTAGGGCATTAGGAATTTATTCTTAATGAACTATTGAATAATCAAATTGCATGATTCTTTGTTAAGTCAATGATAGAATTGCCTAATTTACATAAGATCCCCAAGATTTCATTTCAATTGAATCTTATCACAATCTCTCTTATTTCCCTCATCATTAAATTTCCTTTATCAATTCTTGTTTTTACTTAGTTGGTTTCTAGTTCTTAAAACAAACAAACGCCCCCCCCCCCCCCCCCCCCATTTAATATTTTGCATTTTGGAATTCAAGTAGTATATTTCTGGCCAATTAATATAGGTTATCTTTAGATCGACCTCTTACTCCACTATTACTACGTCTTAGTTCTAGTTGTAGTTAAAGTATTATAAATTTGATTTGTTTTCGATAAGATAGAATTAACGACAGCTATTTCCCACCAAACACAGATCAAAGAATAATCCCGAATAAACATGATTTCATAGTTAGCTCAGGATTAAGATTGAGTTACTCTGGGTCGTCGAATTGAAATAGTTAGTTTAACAGTAAACAATCGTTATAAAGAAAAAGTGACTATTTTGTGGTCCAGTCTTATGCAAAACTCTGTTGCATCAGATGACCCTACTCGCACATCTCCACATTAATGCTTTTGGGAATCAAATCGTTTGTATCAATATGCAAAGTAGGCTGTATCCATAGTGTCCCTAGGACGAGGTACCCAATCTCATCCGTATACTTACAGACCTTTTTGGCTATATACTATAACTTGATCCTTTTTTATGTCTCTACATAAAGTTACAATATTTATACAATAGCAAAGGATTCATTTATTGGATTTTTATTACAAATGCAATTTCAATAACGCTTTTATTGAATAAAAACTTCAACAATACTTTTGTTGATAACTAGAATATGTTTCCATGATTTATGAATTACGAGTTTTAGGACATTCCCAACAACACTTTCTCCATTCACCTTGATATTGACCCATACAAGCACCTTCCGAGGACACAAATCAAGGTGTCACAAGGTCGAGTATAGATCCCACAGTATGGACTTTTAATGGAGAGATTGAAATGAAAATGACATATCATATATTTCTTTTTCCTTCCACTAAGTGATTTAAACCTAGAATTTATTACTTAGCTAAATTTGGCTAATAATTTATCTATGTCCTTTGTTAATTTTTCCAATATAACACTTATATTTGATAGTCTAACAATATATAATCATTGTTTATTAAAGACTTCAATAAATGCCAATAATCTATTTCATGCTTATTAAATATTTGATTAATTAACCTTCCAGGTTGGTTCCCAAGTAGGAGTTTTCCATTTCCATTAGCTTAAATACCACAATCCTAAATAGAACCTTCATTAGACAAAAGTCCCTTATAGGCAAATATTTTTTAAAATTAATCTTTTATGCTTTAATTTTAATCATATTAAAACAAAAAAATAAAAGATTAACCTATTTCTAATCATATTAGAAATATATTAACATAAGTCTAAATAAATTAATTTTAAACCATTTAAAATTAATTAAGTCCTTATGTTTGCATACAACTCTTTGTTATAGATTTTAATTTATCTCGTTAAGCATATAACACTTATATTCTAATGAATTATTAAAACCTATAACATGCCTTCTAATAACATTAGTTAAATATAACTATTATATTTACTAAGTAATGTCATGCTCAATGCATTTCTATTTTAATCATATAATATAAAAACTGTATTAATCACTAATGAAAATGACACATATCCCACAATATAATATTTATATTAAGGTATGATGCATAGATGATACATACCTAAAATGTGCGTATTTTACCTTTACTTTATAGTTGTTTTTATTGGATTTAATGTGTTTGCTAGTAGTTTTTAGGAAATTCTCATAAAAAATGAGCATTAGAAGACAAAAGGAACAAATCGAGCCAAAACTGGGTCAAAACCATTAAGAAAATTGGAGAAAAATCAAAGAAGCCTTTAAGATAGGGCGGGGCCATGGTGCTAGGTCGACGCTGTCCTTGGCGTTGTAGACCCAAAAGCATAAAAATATTGCTAGTGCTAGAGTGCTGCTGCATTACCTTGAGTATAACCCTATGCTTTGATATAAAAGCCAAAGTACCGTTGCATTATTTTAAGCTCAGTGTAACAGTCGAACCCTCATAGGATTCCTTAAGGTAAGAGAAAAACTCATAATTTAAGTCTTGGAAGGAAAAATTTTGGATAAGTCCCTTAACTATGCTTTGGAGTTAAGAATACTTGATGGAAACCAAAGCTGAAAATTTGGATGATAGAATTTTGGCTAAGTGTCTAAACCATGCTTCGGAGGTGGCATCAAGTAGTCACCTTTAGTAGTCCATAAAATGGCCAAGTATGGAGACCATGTGGTTGACATAAGAATAAATGAGGAGTTGAAGAAGAAAATTTTAGCTAAGTGTTAAAGAATTCAAGAGTTGGAAGCATAGTAGGTTAGAGGGCAAAATTTTGGCTAAGTGTCAAGACTATTCTTTGAACCTAGAATTAGCCTGGAAATGGAAGAAAACAAATTTGCTAAGTGTTGGGAACAAGGTAAACGCCTAGGCCAAGGAAAGAGGAATTTAGACTAAGTATTAAGCATGAAATGAGTCATCTCAGAGTTAGAAGCACATCTAGAAATGGTAGGAACCTTGGACACAACCCTGGGATAGAAATGCTCATTTGGACGCATGTTAGGGCAACTTTAGCAACTCTGGATAGGTCAAACGCCTAGTGGGAAGAAACGATTAAGTGTTGGAAAAACATACTTTGATCTAGGCACAATCAAGTGAGAAGATTAGGGTTCGATGCATGGTAATGATGTAGGGAACACATAAAGGTCCAAATTGGAAATTTTTCTACGTGTTGGAAAGCATATGACCTAATCAGGAGGTAGAACCCCTAGAGCTTGAAGGTTGGATTCCCAGGAAGTATGTTGGACGCATGGGAGGATAAATAAAAGCCAATTTAAACCTAAGGAAAGGAATTTTAGAGCTTGAGGTAACAATGGAGGAGGAAGCTAAAACAAGAACCCTAAGAGAAACAAGGAAAACACATACCTTAAGGACATATCATGCTTGGACGCCTAGGTGAGGGAGTTGAGTTTTTTGGGAAGCACTTAGGAAAGTATAAGTCTCAAAGGATTGATCTTGGACATAAAAATACCAAGTAGATAGGCATTGGACTTTATCTTGGATGCATGGTTGAAGAGTTGGAAGTTTTAGGACACATTCAAGGAGCTAGTCGTTGGAATAGGGCTAAGTAGGGTTGATGTGTCTTCATCAAATGCAACCTTAAGAGTCTCAGCAAGAGGTGGACGACTTAGAACCAAGCTTGAAGCATGAAAAGTGTGAGGAAGACACCTCAAGCAAGCACCAAGCATTGGACATGATTGGAATAGGACACATCTTAGCCTTTCGTGCAAGTAGGAGTTGTCAAAGGCTAAATGTTGGACCTTGCATGAAGAAAACACTTGGATTTTCTTTAAATAGGTGGTGTCATGGGTTGGTGGATTGAGGGATGATGAGGATGATTTTTTAAGGCCTATAAATACACCAAGGGAGCCTCATTCCCCATCATAACTCAAAATCTCCCAAAGAGGTCTCAAAAGGGGGAGTGTTAGAGAAAATTTGGGTTTCGGGGATATAGCATGTGTCAGAATGGACCAACCATCCGTTCATAAAGTAGTCCAAGCATCCATCTTAGTCTTTGATGAGTTAGGAAGGTAGCCCATGCATCCAAGATGGTGTACCATACGTCCAACTGGCCTAGGGGGCCAACCATCCGTCCAACTGGTGTTGAGGAAGGCTACCATGCGTTTACAGTGGTCCTGAGTTGATCCAAAGCCTGTTTTCATGTATGTTGGAGTTGGTAAGTTAAGTTTAAGGCCAAGAAGGTAATACAAGGTTGTTTTAACCCTAAACATGAGGTTCTAAGTTAAAATTGGGCTAGTGTAGACCCCGAATTCTAAAAGGAGATAGGAAGCAAGAAGGCTTGGAAAGAGGGGAGGAAAATTATTGGTAAATTGTAAATGACTATTTTAGCAAAGCATTAGAAATTATGTTTTTATACTTTGAGTTATTTGAAACTCTTGCTTGAATGTTTAAGTTATGGTTTTTGAAAGTAAGTTTCAAAACTAGTAGATCTAGTACCAAGTTGAAAGCTTTATATGCATGTATGACGAGTGCTATGCATTGAGTTGGTTTCGCATTAGCACTAAGACTGAGGAGTGAGTATGGTTCCACCTCATTACCTGAGAGTATGGAGTTGGTCTACCTTAGGGAAGCTTGGGTACGGTTTGATGTATGATTTATTATGCACTCAGTAAGTTTATTAAAAAGTTTACTGTATAGTTTTACGTAGTTTTCTTTAAAAGTTCATTTATAAAATGTCACTCACTAGGCTTCCCAGCTCATGTTTTGAAAATATTGTCCCCCCCCCCCCCCCCCCCCAAGTAGCGAAAGAAATTAGCTTCAGAGTGCTGCTAAGGTCAAAATCTGCCACACTACAGCCACACTTCCGAACTTAAGCTGCTGTTATGAGTTTCTATAATTATGGGTCTGTATTTACTCAGTTAAGTTGAAAATTGTGTAAACTTTATACTGGTTGTAATAAAATAAGTTTAGTCAAGAGTTTTTGTTTACATTTCCTTGGCTGTGAGTTTAATGAGCAAAATAGTTAAGATTAGGCAGTAGGTATCACAAAAGGGTGGTATCTATTGTCCTCACGCCTCTTTCTAGGTTTGAGAAGTGAGCTCAGGAGGGGGTGTGACACGCAGCCCTGCACTACGATTTCAGCCCTCGAGTTCCGCTGCATTTCCTTGAATGGACATCTCCACTTGCTTTCCCCTTGTGAAAAATTGTCAATTTCTGAAATCTCTTGTTGGCCAAGTCTTGATCCTTTAGTTATTTGGAGGCTTTTCAACAATTACGGGGACAACATTCAAATCTGATTTTAGACCTAAAAGAGTGAATTTTTGCACTAGAAAAGTTAGAGAGTGGAGAATTGTTTTGGAGACCATTTGACATCCCAAGATGCTGACCAATAAGAGATTGACGAGTTCCATCAAAGGAGGAGTAGCACGATAGTGTTCTTTTCTGGTTCTTTATTTCTCTCTACTTTAATTCTATCAAATTTTTATGTGAGTATGTATTTGAGAACCATGAATGCTAGAATCTCTTGTTTTTAGGTGTTGATCGATTTACTTATGTATTTAGATTAATGCTTAGTGATTTCAAAGAATTTGTAGAACCTTCTGCTTTTCAATATTATTATGCTTAATTCTTATTGATTTTCATTCAATAGTTTTTAGATTAAATGTTCAATTCGATAGATTGCATGTTAAATCGAATCTATAACATTGGACTGCAACTAACCTTTCTTGCAAATTGTCAAGGGAATAGTAAAAGTTGTTAATGACAATACTTAATGCCATGATTCTTAATTTGATTTCAAGATGTTAGTTATCATTTAAGATTGCACGAGAAAATATTGTTTTTGAAAGAAAATAATCTGGATCATAATTTCCAGACTTAGGCATATTGTTCATGCATAATTCCATGATTAATTTAAGTATTATCAAATGGAGTTTGTGATAAAATAAACATCCTAGAACTCTTTTATTCTGAAATTTACACTTTGATTATCATGTTTCTTTTGCATTCACAATGCAATCACTTCAACTCGATCTCGTTTCCTTAGCTAAAATTGACACAATTTTGAATAGATAAGTACTAATTGTTAATTTGATCCTTGAGAATGATACTCGGCTTTTTAAGCCATTTTAATTTACTATAATTTGACCACGTTCACATGTTTTCATTAATAGACATGCTTATTAATATATGCATCTATATAATATAACATTTGTATTAAATATGATGCGTGTGCATGCTTATTATATCATATGCAATCATATAATATAACATTTATATTAAATATGATGCATGAATATGTTTATACTAAGGTTGGATTTTAACCTATATGACCTACTATATGCAACATATAATAAATACTATTAAACATACATCTCATGTATATTAAAACTAGGAAAATTGCAATGGGTGGTAAAACCATTTAGGAAAACTACAAATGTAGCTAGGGTTTTTTTAATTTTGTAGACACAACAAATTTTTTATTTTTTTATTTTTTTTATATTTTTCATATAATCATTTTACCCTCATTCTATTCCATATGCTTGTTCCACGTTGAAAGGTGGGTGAATTTCTTTTCTTACTTTGTTTTTTTCTGTTTTCTTTTTTACTTCAATTGCTTTTTTCTCTTCCTATCTATCAACCATCCATTTTAAATTAGAAAACTTAATTATTCTTTATGTATTCAAAATTAAAATGGAATTTTCCCAAAAATAAAATATGAGAGGAAAAAATGTTTAGGGTTTAGGGTTTACCTAAATCACGCCATTTATGCAAAGGTATTTTCTGATGATTTCTACATATTAACCCAATCGTAGGAGCAAAAAAAAAAATAAAAATAAAAATAATTAATAATTAATAAATAAATAACATTCGCACCTGTGCATCAATCCCAAGTTTACTTTCACATCTACATCTAAATACAAATATACTTTCATAAACACATCTGCATCAAAACTTAATTAATTTGCTATTTTTTTTTTTTTATTTACTCCAGTGGAGTGCGAAGAGCAGAGAGAGGCAGCGGTGTGAATAAATAAACATGATTTGACAATCTCAAACCACTTAAATCAAATAGAAATTGTATGGTAATCAAATAAAGATAGTAATAACAAAGTACTTAGTATCAAATAGCAAAAATCTTTTGAAAAGTTCAAAGAGTTTAAGACTAAAGTTGAAAATGCATTAAATAAAACGATTAAAACATTTCGGTCTAATCGAGGTGGAGAGTTTTTGGATCTTACATTTCAAAATTATTTGACACAGAATGGAATAGTATCCCAACTCTCAGCACTTGGTACACCTCAACAGAATGGTGTATCGAAAAGGAGAAATCGAACCTTGTTAGACATGGTTCGGTCTATGATGAGTTATGCATTTCTACCATACTTGTTTTGGGGTTATGTAGTACAAACTGCAACATATATTTTGAACTGTGTTTCATCCAAGAGTGTTACCAAAACATCTTTGGAATTATGGAATGGTCGTAAAGGTAGTTTATGCTATTTTAGAATCTGCGGTTGCCCAACACATGTGCTTGAGGCAAATCCTGAGAAATTGGAACCTTGTTCAAAATTGTGCCTATTTGTAAACTACCTTAAAGAAACGAGAGGTGTTTACTTTCACAATTCTAAAGAAAATAAAGTTTTTATGTCTACAGACGCTACATTTCTAGAGGAGGACAATATTAGGAAGCATAAGCCTCGTAGTAAGATTGTCTTGAATGAACTTTCCAAGGAAAATACTGAACCATCAACAAGAGTTGTTGAAAAACCACATACCTCAACAAGATTTGTTGAAGTTGGTTCATCTAGTAGGTCATGTCCACCTCAAGTGTTGAGGGAACCTCGAAGTAGTGGGAAGGTTGCGAACCCACCTGTATGTTACATGGGTTTAATAGAAATCCTAGCTATAGTAGCTGACAGAGATTTTGAGGATCTATTGTCCTACAAGAAGACAATGGAGGATGTTGACAAAGATGAGTGGATCAAAGGTATGGATCTTGAAATGGAGTTTATGTACTTCAATTATGTTCGGGATCTTGTAGATCAACCTGATGGGGTAGAACCTATAGGTTGCAAATGGATCTACAAGAGAAAACGAGGTGTTGATGGGAAGGTGTAAATCTTCAAGGCTAGACTTATGGCAAAGGGTTATACTGAAGTTGAGGGAGTCGACTATGAGGAGACATTCTCACTTTTTGCCATGTTAAAGTCTATCTGAATCCTCTTATTCGTTGCCTCATATTATGACTATGAGCTATGACAAATAGACGTCAAGGTTGTCTTTTTTAATGGTAATATTGAGGAGATAATTTATTTAGAGCAACATGAGGTATTCATAACCCAAGGTCAGCAAAAAGAATGCAAGCTTAATCGGTCAATCTATGGATTGAAGCAAGCTTCTCGATCTTGAAATATAAGATTTGATACTACGATCAAATCTTATGGCTTTGATCAATATGTTGATGAGCCTTGTGTATACAAGAGGATCATCAATAGTTCAATATCTTTTCTACTGACGAAAATTAATAATTGGCTAGCGACCCAATTCCAAATGAAAGATTAGGGAGAGGCGCATTTTTTTCTAGGAATTTAGATCTTTAGAGATTGAAAGTACAAAACGCCAGTTTTGTCTCAAGAATCGTATATTAACAAAATGCTTGTCAACTTTTTGATACAGAACTCCAAGAGAGGTTTACTACCTTTCAGGCATGGAGTTATATTGTCTAAGAAATAGTGTCCTAAGACACCTTAAGAAGTTGAGGAAATGAGACGGATCCCTATGCATCGATTATTGGCAGCCTGATATATGCGATGTTATGTACTATATCTAATAGTTACTATGCAGTGGGGATAGTCAGTAGATATCAGTCTAATTCAGGATTTGATCATTGTACCGCCATTAAGAATATCCTCAAGTATCTATGGAGAACGAAGTACTACATGCTTGTGTATGGTTCTAAGGATTTGATCCTTACGGGATACACAAACTCTAATTTTCAGATCGATAAGGATTCTAGGAAATCCACATCAGGATCAATGTTCACTCTTAACAGAGGGGCAGTAGTCTGGAGAAGTACCAAGCAGGGGTGCATTGCTGATTCCACCATGGAGGATGAGTATGTAGCGACTTGTGAAGCTGCTAAGGAAGCTGTGTGGTCAGGAAATTCCAAATTGATTTGGAAGTGGTTCAAAACATGTCAAAGCCTATCACCCTTTATTGTGATAATAATGGTGTTGTGGCTAATTCCCGAGAGCCTCAAAGTCACAAACATGGAAAGCATATAGAGCGAAAGTATCATCTCATCCAAGAGATTGTTCATCGAGGGGACATGATCGTCACATAGATAGCTTCAGAGCACAACGTTCTAGATCCAATTACAAAGGCCCTTACGGCTAAGGTGTTTGAGGTCACCTGTAGAGCATGGGTCTACGGGACAGGCCACATATAGTCTAATGTAAGTAGAGATTTTGTATTGGGTGCATTTTATGCCATAGTTTATTGATTTTTGTGTGACAGGCCCGAGACCTACATTGTTAATAAGCCTCAAACATGATCAAAAGAAATATTATAAATACCGAACTACTCTT
Organism: Benincasa hispida; assembly: GCF_027475165.1. Lineage (NCBI taxonomy): Eukaryota > Viridiplantae > Streptophyta > Magnoliopsida > Cucurbitales > Cucurbitaceae > Benincasa > Benincasa hispida. The sequence continues at coordinate 29,567,927 of NC_143485.1, forward strand.
ATCATTACAAAGACGTAGCAACAGTGGTAAGTCAGAGTCGATCTACAAGGAAGTGCAATTTGTTTCGTTAAATTAATTTTCTAACTAGAGTAGGAAATGGGGGGTTCTGGTGTGGAAAAGATAAATGCGAGAAATTAAAATAAAATGGTGAATGTAATCTAGAATAGGAGTCTCTAGAGCGAGAGAGAGTTTCCTATGCATTTTCATTCATTAGGCACCAAATAATTACAGTGAATCTATCAACCCCTCAACCTATTAGAGAATATAATATCCCAAATAGCGAAATTCGATATTCAACCCTAATTCAATTTACAAGTCTTCCTTCTTAACGACATACAAGTTAAAATTGAATTGCATTATGAAATGATTCAATTGTTGAGAGATACTACAAGCCAGAAAAGGCATATCTTATAGCATGATTTATTTGGAAAGATTAAATCAGGGCATACACGAGTTTGGTCAGAAAAAGTCTAGACTTTACACATGCGATCCTAATATACACAACTAAATCAACCAATATATGCATAGGCTATGACGATTTTGCAAACAAGAATTTCAATAAACTAATTTTTCAGATCAATTTATAAAAATTCCATTAAGATTCAATCAAATCATCCCAAAGAGTTCACGGCAATTCAATTAAATTAACTAGAAATCATTTAAGAAATTAAATGTAGGGCACTTGCTCAAAGAAATAAGATAGGAGTTACCTCTTAATTCATAGAGAAATTCGAAATAGACGTCCAATCCGTCGATTACAACTCAAAAAAAAAAAGAAAAACTAACCTTAAGATACTAAAATATGAAGGGAAAAGAAAAAGATTGAAGCTTAACCTCAACCTCCATCAATTCAGCCCCTAAAAGTTAGCATCCTTTTGACCTAAAGACGAAGGGAATTATTTAAAGAAATTACCACAGCGTTGTAACGCTCAACAAAAAAAGGCCACGAGCGTTAGGGAAAAGTCACAATGGTGGCGTTGCTACCAACTTGGAGCGTTGCAACACTAGGAGTAGCATTGCAATGCTCCCGTGCACATCAGGCTACTGCCTTGTAGCGTTAGGCGAGCGTTGAGGCTTCGTATAAGGTAAGCGTTGGAATGTTGACGCAGGGGCATTTTGGTCTTTTTGATTCCTTTGAAGCTCGAGTGCTCAAATCAACTCCAATTTGCTTCAAATTAACCCCGATCAGCTCCAAATCGTCAATTCTACCTCTTGGTTGTTCATTACCTACAAAATGGGGGAAATAAACACGTAAAATCCGATATCAAGCCCGAATTAAGCTAGGAATAATAGCTCTTTTTGAGAGATATAAAACACCCCCACCTTACTTCTTTCTCATCTCGAGCAAGGTAGGAACACACAAAATATAATATAAATCAATCAAAGATATGCTAGCTTAATTCACAATGTTGTTACTCCAGTTTCATCAGTCAAATTGAATGAAATTTGAAATTAAGAACGAAAATCAATTATGATCAATCAATGAAGAACAAGTTTAAGAATGGTTTTTAATATATTCATGCATGAGTGAGCCTAGAGTTTTGCTAGTTAAGCTTGCATGGCCCGAAAACGTTTTAAAAGGTCCTCTTCGCATTTTCCCCTTACTTTGGTTCGGTTATCAATCTTGGACATACCACACTTGCAAGAAAGAGGGCAACACCTAGATAAGGGTATCTTAACACACACACACACACACAAAAAAAAAAAAAAAAAAAAAACATAAAGGTCATTTATTTTACCTAGAGGGCTAGCTTTCACACCCAACCCCCGGGAACCTATCCACTCTTTTCTCACGGGGCCCTAACTAGACACAACAGAGGTAGCTCTTTTCATCTCTATCTATGCACACATACACAATTTATTTTTATTATATTTTTTTTCAGAATTAAAATCATTTTTCTTTTTCTTTTTTTTTTTTTTAAGTTCACAGTAGGCCGTATTTTATCCACTTTGTCTATTTTTTCTCTAAAATAAGTGTGGTTACTCCTAAGTCAAAGGTGGACCTTCCGGGGTGACAACAGAAGTATAAACCAGATAATCCAATTTTAAGCATGCAAGGCTTTAATTTCACAAAACAATGACTTAAAGATACATGAGAGAAAAGAATTTTTTTAAAAATTGGGCTAAAATCATGATCATGCTTTGCTAAGGTTCTTTCATACAAATTTTATTATAGGAAGAGTGCGTGATAAACTATCATGATAACAACGAAGCAAACAAGCTGGCAAAGCAATTAAAGCACACATCATAGTTCAAGCATAGCGCTCAAGGTGTTAAAACCAGAGAGCACGCAGCGAAAGTACAACGGATTAAAAGCATTCTAATTCATTAATTTTGGCATAGATTAAGCGTGCTAATCAACTAATAAGAGGGTTTCATAACATATCTTGGTAGAACCACTTGAATCTCGATTCCAGCTGCAAGTCTTATCCAAATCTACTTGTGAACCACCTCAAGGTCTTCCCTACTATTCTCTTGGTGCCTTAGATTGAGTTGCTTAAAATAAGTTTGAATAAAGGGAATTTGGAGAAGAAGACACTACTGCACCAAGGAAGAAGACCTTCTTCAACCATAAAGTTTTTCAGCAAAAACTCATATGTTGCATCAGTTTCGCATGCTCAATTCTCAGCTCAATCTTCTCTATTTATTGCAAGACAATCATGCAAAATAGATTGCTACATGAAGAGCAGCTCATGCTTGAAGATTGACTCAAGAAATTTGTGGAAAATGAGTGAGCTACTAGGATAGAAAGTGGAGATCTCCCACTTTTTCCATTTTCATGTTTTCAATTTTGTTTTATTATATTGATTTCCAAAATAAATTATCAAAAATGAAAACTTTATTAATCTTACAAAATCAATTAATTAATTAATTTTCTAATAAAATTAATAATAAATAAATAATTTAATTAATTCTAATTAATTTAATACCAAATATTAAATTAATTTGACACTAATTCCACCATCATGAATTCCTATTCATGAATTTAATATTTACATCATATTTAAATATTAATTGATTCTCCAATTTCATTTAATTCCAAAATTAAACGTGTAATTATATCACATATAATTACTAATTCCCTTATTTCTAATTTGAATGTTTCAAATTAATTTATCAAGCTACTCTAAGGCTAATCCATTTACAAGTTAGTAGGGATACCTCATGGACCTACAGATCATGAGATTGATTGGCTAAACTCTTTATACCGAATTAACCCTCATTCGTTAACTACTGGGTCACTCCACTAAAGCTCAGAGTTGCACTCTCCTCACTGTAGATATATTATGTCCACTCAATATAACCATGATTAGTAAGTTAACCTTTCACAGGTTATTCGTAATAACGGCTGGGTCAAATGGTTGTTTTATCTCTGAGATTATCTCGTATTCTTTAAGTGCCACTGATCCTCTAATGAACAATTGGTTTGTGATTCAATCAACAAACTGAGTCCCTCTCGGGCTAATGAGTAGGTGGGGCCCTTTGTTCAAGATCCAGAGTCAGCACTTAAGGGAGCAACCTCTCAACTATCTCTGAAAGCGGGTAGAAATGAATTCCATCTTGCACCCTATGTCCCCAGTTATCTACCCATTCTTACCCCTGAAATGGAGGTTTATTGAGCCGGCACTGTTGAGCCAACCCTCACCTATGAAAATCTAAGGATAATCCCGAATAAACAGGAGTTCATAGTTAGCTCAGGATTAAGGACAAGTTACCTAGGTCATCGCTTTGAAATAGTCAATCTTAAATAGTAAATAACGTTATAAAGTAAAAGTGACTAATTTCGTGGTCCGATCTTATACAAACCCATTGCATAGGATGCCCCCACTCCTCATGCATAATATGTAGGAATTAGGATCACATCGTCTGTAGCACTTTACAACTCCTTGTAACAACTACAGAGTGGGCCACATCCGATAATGTTACCAGAATAAGGCGCCCAACCTTATTCATATACTATAGACTATTTTGACTATTTACTCAAACTTGATCCACTTTTACGTCTCCACATAAAGTTCAAGTACTCATGTAATAGTCATGGATCTTTTTAGTTTATTGGATTTATTCCTAAAACGAAATAAGTAATTCATATATTCAATAACAACTTATTGAATTTTCAAAATAAGTTTTATTGTTTACAAACCACGAGTTTTAGGATATAAAACACAACACAAGGACCCCAAGCTAAAATAAAAACTACCCAATAGGTACCCCATCCCCAACTTTAAAATGGTACATTGTCCCCAATGTATCTCAAATATAGCTAAAAAAAAGAAAAAGTTCAAGGGAATAGAAAACTTCCCCTGACAACATAGTTGCACATGGGATGGTGGTGGTAATAGCTCACCTCTAAAAAAGATGCTCCTCTCTTCTAGGTTGTCCCTACAAAACAAAAACAAAAAGAAGGCTAATCTAGAAAACAAATAAAGAAAGCAATAAATTTTTCACCTGACTCCCTCCACGAAGGGCAAATTTTTAACGTCGATTGCTTGACATGACTTGTCCCCTGTCACGACACAAAGAAATTCTCGTATTTCTTTGGTCCCTTCTTGGATGAGTCAATATAGCCCAGTAAGGCTATAAGGCTCTTCATCTTTTGAGGAGAACCAGACAGGTCGAATTTTAGATTTTTAATTTTGATTGAAAAGAAAGGAAAAAGAAAAATCAAAAGACTCAAGGACTGAGTCAACTGAAGATAAAGACTCTGACTCAACTTACTCAACTTACTCTTGAGAACAAGAAGAACAAAACTAAAAAAAAAAATATACGATATATCAGACGACAGAATAGGGCGAGGTTTTTCAATCTCTAACTCTATCATCTTGAAATCGACGAATTTAGGCTCAGATTCTCCATAGTCCTCACAAACTAGTTCTAAACATGGCTTGCTATCCTCCAACTCATTCTCATTGTCGACATGGATTACCTCATCTTTGCACGCCTCGGTGATATCATAAGATGTATGTAACGGGGGTTCCCATCCTCTCTAAACTGAATCAGAAGATTGGGTGACTGAGTCTCTCGAATTCTGAAGATCAGTTCCAACCTCAGTCTGAAGACTAAAGCTCTCCTCGAGGTCGCGGATTTCCTGCTAAAAACAATATTGTTAATAGCAATTTGTCTAATCACATCTTCTAATGACATACCTGAGTCGGCGGTGTGAGCATGCATCACGATGTCAGATGTGGCAGGGTGTGAATTATAGTGGAATTGGTCCCATCCTAGGTTTCCATAGTCATAAGGCTCCTCCTATCTAGGCCGATGAAAATCGCCATCCATATAACTAGGATACCCTTCCATGGAGTAGTCTCGTGGCATAGGATCCCACTGCAAACTTGGACATGCCTACTCAGGGTGATCAATCCTACATGTTTGCACCTACTGCGGGTTACCTGCAACCAACTGACTAATCAAAGAAGTTAACTTAGCAAGTTGATCTCGGAAGTCATGAAACTCATCACTAAGTTGAGATGCTCCACTCGATTGTTCCCATCCTTGTTGATGATATTTGTCTATGCTTAAAAACTGACACAAAAGGGAAAACAAATAAAAAGCAAAGGAATACTCTAACTAGAAATTTAACTAATGAAACGTTAATGGCTTCCCTAGCAATAGTGCCATTTTTTACAGGCTTGAGACCTATGTTGTTATTAAACCTTAAACTTGATTAAAAGAAATATTGTAAATACCCAACTACTCCTATCTCTACAAAGATGTAGCAACAGTGGTAAGTCTGAGTCGATCCAAAGGAAAGCGTAATTTGTTTTGGAAAATTAATTTTCTTACTGGAATGGTATGTGGGGCGGGGGGGTGTTGCGGATGAGATAAATGCGTGAAATTAAAATAAAAAGGTAAATATAATCAAGAATAGAAGTCTATCTAATTTCTAGAGCAAGAGAAAGTTTCTTATGCAATTTAATTCATTAGGCACCAACTAATTACACTGAATCTGTCAACCCCTCAACCTATTAGAGAATCTAATAGCCAAAATAGCCAAATTCGATATTAAACCGAATCAGCCATATTTCAATTTACAACTCTTTTTTCTTAGCGACATACAAGTTAAAATTGAATTGCATTACGAAAGGGTTCAATTGTTGAGACATACTACAAGTCGAAAATGTCACACCCTGCCCCAGACCACCCTCTTAGCCTAGAGAAGGGCATGACTGCAGTAGTTATCAATCCTTTGGCTGACACTTACTGCCTAATAACTCTTAAGGAATAACTCTGATACCAAAATATAACTTATACACAATGGAATGTCTTTAGACCAAAATTTATTAATTCAAAAACATAACATATTTAGAGTCATTACAACATTAGATTCACAAGTCTCAAAACCCAAAAAACCCTAGTCCCTATTTGAACAAAAGTAACATGTGTACAATATTAATAGTAACCACCTAAACTGACGGGTTACAAATCTCTTATTCCTTTAGTGGCAGAGCAGATGCAGAGCTATCTTCAAAGGATTTGACCGCTACCTGTGTGGGGGGAGGGGGGGGAGGGGGGAAGAAAACATTTGAAAACGGGGTGAGCTTGTGCCCAGTGAGTGACTTAAGAAAGATAATTGATTCTCATGCAAAATCTCAATAAAGAGTTTAACTGAAATATAAGCTTCTATAGTACTTGTACTGCAGTATAAACATTTTCCAAGCATAGAACATATAAAGTTGTTTTAATCATAAAACAGTAAAACTATTTCTCAGTTGAGAATAACCCTTACTGTGGATAAAACAATCCCAACACCAACTGTTAGTCAAGAAAGAACTCTTTTGCTCAATCTTTAACTCTAACTACCTACGAGCACATGGCCATATTAAGTACCGTCATACCTTAGGTACTTTTGTTCAGATACCTTCTCAAACATCCTTCAGTATCTTGTTGGTTTGGTACCTTCTCAAACGTCGTTCAATACCAATAGATACCTTCTCAAATGTCCTTCAGTATCTAGTTGGGCGGATACCTTCTCAAATGTCCTTCGGTATCGCGTTTTAAATAAAACTAGTCATAAATGACTTTCTCTTTACAACATGTAAAGTATAACATATATAAAAACATGGCTTTAAAGGTACTAACGCATGCTGAGTATATCTAACACATATAAATCGCTTTTCAACAATTTCTCACACATGCATGCGTTTAAAACATAACTCATGGTTTGCTTGGAATTCACTTTGTAAAACTAGCTGGCATGAGAATAATCTTCTTTAAAACATGCTTTCTATAATACGTTGTAATCAAACATTTTAATCAAATGTTTTAGTCAAAACGTTTTAGCCACTTACCTTGATTGCTTAGGAGCTTTTCACTCTAGTAGCTCCCTTTTCTACCTCGGGCTCCCTTTTCACCCCTAGAATCCAAATTCAACTTTCAGCTCACATTATTTATAGTTCTAAATCTTATTTTGAGATAATGCCTTCTACAAACATATTCTAAAATGTCTCAGGAAGCTTACCTTAAGATTTGGGCTCAGAACCTCTCGTGGTTTGGCCGGAATCACAAAATCTTCAACACTGGCCCAAACAGATCCGACAACCTGACCCTCCTGTCTTCTTCTTAGTTTTCAGCCCGTTCGAGCTTTTCTTCCGCCCTATCCTAAAAACTAGACTTTCAGAGCTTTCAGGTGGCTTTAAAATCACTCTAAACGCACGAGTAAATTGGGAGAACTCCTCGTCCCAAGTTGATGCATCCTCTTCAGACCTTACTGTCCAATGCGTCCTCTATGACTAACGCATGGATTTGGCTCCAACACAAGGTTTGCTCAACTTTCCCACTCTTTTTACGGTATTTCTGAATTGTGAACTAAAAATGAAGTCTTTTGGCCCTATTTATAGGCGTCTAAACCTTCTCCAGAGTTGACACCAGCTACTTGGCTGCATGGCCAAGTGTCTCCTTCTCACCCCATCAACGCAATGCTGTGATCATCGCAAGCTAAGTGTCTTCCTCCCACGTTGCCAATGCATGAGCCTCCAATCTGATGCCACCACCTCAAATTCTTAAGGCTTAAGGCTTTCCTCCTAAGAAGACACATGGTTTTGATGATGTTCTCCTGCTGATCTCATCCCTTGTATGCGTCCAACTCTTGGATGTTCAACACATAATCCATACTCAACACATAGTCTATCATCAACGCATAGCAACCCAAATCACTACCATCACAATTCAACTTAGCCATCGCAAGAGCTAACCATCACCAACGCATAGACGTGCTGCATAGGCTGGTCGCTCGATGCATGGGCACGCTGGTCGCTCGACGCATTAGGCGTGCTTGGCAGCATGGGCTGCGCACGGCGCTTTGATGCTTGGCCAGGTGCTTCGGCGCATTGGTGTGCTGCTTCGACGCATGGGCGTGCGGCGTATGTTGGCCATCGCTTGCTCACTCGACCGCAAGGGCGTGCTTGGCCAAATGGGCTGCATGCTTGGCTACATGGCAGAGTACCTCGACGCACGGCATGGCTGCTAGGCAAAGCGCTCACCGCATGGGCGTGGCCGCTCGACAGGGTGCTCAACGTATGGCTGCTCGATACATGGCAGGGGCGTCTGGCCGAGGCTGTTCGACGCATTGCAAGGGTGCTGGCCGAGGCTGCTCGACGCATTGCATGGGCGCTGGTCGAGGCTGCTCGACGCATACCACCCTCCAGCCCTCGTGCCATCCCAATGCCTCACTTCAATTTTCTTCCTTCACCAACGCATCCATCATCCAACGCATCCAACACATCCATCATCCAACACACCTTTCTAATGCATTGGTCCCTTCCAACGCATCCCACACAAAATTCTATACTTAACAAAATTTTCCAAATTTTCCCCAAGAGTTAAACTTCCAAATTTCCTCTTTCCTTCAAATCTCCACTTTTTCCTCTACTATTCCACACTGGTTTCCACATCAACCTACTCATCACACTAGTCTTAGTAGGGAATATACTCAAGTAGAGAAATTAGGATTCAGGGTTCACAGGAAAAGTCATATTTTATAGCATGATATATTTGGAAAGATTAAATCTGGGCATACATGAGTTTGGTTAGAAAAAGTCTAGACTTTACACATTTTATCCTAGTATGCACAACTAAATCAATCAATTTATGCATAAGCTATGACGATTTTGCAAACAAGAATTTCAAGAAACTAATTTATCAGATCAATTTATAAAAATACCATTAAGATTCAATCAAATCATCCCAAAGAGTTCACAACAATTCAGTTAAATTAACTAAAAATCATTTAAGAAATTAAACATAGGTCTCTTGCTCAAAGAAATTAGATAGAAGTTACCTCTTAATTCATAAACAAATACGAGATACACATCCAATCCGTTGATTACAACCTAAAACAAAAAGAAAAACTAACCTAAAGATACTAAAATCTGAAGGGAACAAAAGAAGATTAAAGCTTAACCTCAGCCTCCATCAGTTCAGCCCCAAAAGTTAGTATCCTTTTGATGTAAAGATGAAGGGAAGAATTTATAGAAATTACTGCAGCGTTGCAATGATCAACAAAAGAAAGGCAACGAGTGTTAGGTGTTGCTGCCAAATCGGAGCGTTGCAACACTGGAAGTAGCATTGCAATGCTCCCCTGCACATCAGGCTATTGCCTTACAGCGTCAAACGAATGTCGAGGCTTCGTATAAGGTGAGCATTGTGACACTGAAGTAGGGGCATTTTGGTCTTTTTGACCCCTTTGAAGCCTGGATGCTCAAATCAACTCCAATCTGCTTCAAATTAACCTCGATCAACTCCAAATCACCAATTCTACCTCTTGTTTGCTTAGTACCTACAAAATAGGAAAATAAACATGTAAAATCCAATAATGAGCTTGAATTAAGCTAGGAATAATAGTTTTCTTTAGAGCTATCTGTGTACTTGTATATTGTACACTCCACTAGCTTTAGGCAAGTGGGAGATTGTTGGGGTTGATGTCCTAAATCTCGTAGGGTCCTGTAGTTTGTAATTGTAGTGTACAAACATTTTATTTATTTAATAAAATATGAGATGTTTTATTTGACATTTAGTAGCACTAAACCCACAAACCAATAAACTAACATCCAAGGTTATCTTCTATAGCTTAAAGACGTACAGGTGAATCATGTTTAAGTGATAACCTAAATTGTCTGTAGCGGATGTATAAGACTGGATATCTTATCCTAGTGACACTACGAGTACGATCCGCTTTGTAGATGTCACAATTGTTGTAAAGTGCTACAAATGATTTGATTATGATAATTCATGTGAAGATATGTGAGTGAGAGTATTCTATACAAAGAAGTTTGTTTAAGACCGGACACGGAATGATTAGTCTCATTATATAATGTCGTTCATAAAAGAGACTTACATTTCACCAGGATGACCATAGGTGACATGACCTGAATCCTTAGTGAGTTGTAAACTTCTGCATATCAAGGCGATCTTTTGATTTATATGGATGAGAGTGGCCAGATCGCTGACCCAACAAGTCTACTATGTTGCAGTTCGTCTGATTGAGGAGTTAGGAATATAGCTACACAAGATGAAATTTACTCCTCCCCGAGATTGGGGTAAGTAGATAAATTGCTCTCTCAAGGACTGATTTCGGGGCTTGAACAATGTGGCGCCACAACCTCTTCTGGCCCGAGAGGGTTTTGGTTATAGTTGGACTATGACTTATTGTTCATTAAAGGGATTGATGGTACTTAAGTAGTTAGATGTAACTATAAAGGCAAAACGATAATTTTTGTCGAGTTGTACTTATGAGCAATTTATGAAAGGTCATCGCACTATTCACTAGTTATATTCAATGGACATAGAAATATATCTGTAGTGCGAAGAGTGCAACTGTCGGTCTTTGGTGGAGAGTCCGGCAGTCAATGGATGTTGAGTAATTTAATTAAAAGAGTTTAATTAATTATTCAAGTACCATTGAAGCTTTAATCTACAGGTAATTAATTACTCAAGTACCATTGAAGCTTCAATCTACAGGTCTATGAGGTCCCCTCTGTAGCTCAACGGAGATTAAATAAGAATCAATTTTGGATTAATTTGAATTTTTCAAATTAATTATGGGAACTAATTATATGTGATGTAATTAATTTAATTTAGTTATATATTGTATAATTACTATAATGTATTTGATACAATATAATATAAGGTTTATTTGAGAGGAAATAAATATTTGAATATGATTCAAATATTAATTATATGAATTGGATTCATATAATTGAATTTAATGTCAATGAGATTTATATTAAATGTCATAAATGAGAGAATTAAAACTATAGGTTATATTGTGTATGATACAATATTAAACCATAGGTTATATGTTATATATTATATAACACGTAGTTTTATATTTATATTTAATAAGTTAGTTATTATATATACATATATATATAATTAAAATTAATTAGTTTTTGAATTAATTAATTTTGATTTTAAGTCGGAGGGAAATAACTCCCCTCCCCTTAATTCTCTCTTCTCTTTAGGTTGTGAGTGGGTGGTTGGAAGAGTTTGATCTTCTTCTTCGTTTGACAGAGGAGAGGGGTGATACAAATTGTTCTCATAAATATTCCCAGTTTTTCAATCTCCTTTTTCCTCTCTCAATTTTCAATTCTTCTTTCCCTCTCAAAAAATCATAAAGCCCACAAAACTCTTGTGATTCTCATCCTAAAGAATACAGATGACTCATTCGTGGTGGTGGTCATTTGGAGATTGTTTTATACATGATGATTTTGAAGAAGGATATTTTTTTTTTTTTTTTTGAAGAAGAAGAGTTCTTCAAAGGTAAGGGTTCCATAATTCTCTTTTCTCTTTTTTATTTAGCATGTTGTAATTTACTTTGTTGCATTAAAACTTTGTAAAAATTATGAGTTTTGTAAAATTGAGATTTGGGTCTGATCCCCATTTTTGTTCATGGACCTTCACCATGTCCTACCGTATCCTCCTCATAGAATTTTGTTTGTTTTTTTTATTTGTTTTAGTACTTCTTTATTTGGTTTTAGTGCTATATATTTAGTTCTACATGTTGTCCATGGTGGAGGTAATGATGAAAAATTAGGCTAGAGTTTTAAATGGATAGAGAATTATGGAGAAACAGGTTATATTGAGTGGTTTAGCACTTAGACTCAATTGGAGCTTTCTTTGTTACTCTCTTACAAGGGATGGAGAACCTCTCTATTTATAGGCGTCAATAGATTTCTCCAGAGAATCTTAGTTGTTGACCTAATTGAACATTACAAATTACATCTAACACTTGATTGGATACCCAAAAAATAATTTACTTTCATGTTTTCTAATAATTAATTAAAGTGTTGCTGGTCCTCAAATTTAGAATTTTAGTAAATTTGAATATTTTTGGTCTTAGACTCTTAGTATGCATGAGTAACAAGCACAATCAATTATTTAAAAAGAAGTTGGGTTCGTTACAAGAAAGCTATACTTATCTTTTCAAACGCTATGACTTTATCCATTTGCATTTTATCATTTCCAAAACTTTATGTGCCACACTCATTCCTTTAGCTAAATTACAGGTCCTTTGAATTTGGGAGTAGCGAGTATTTTTCAAATGGACCCCTTTGATCGAATCACAACACCTTTTAGGAGCATCCCTTTCTTCCACATCCCTCCTTCATATTCATACATGCTGAACTCGATCTCACCACCTCTCTCGTGATCATGGACGACAAAATCGCAGATCGGAATCTCAACCCACTGCCCTCGAGGCCTTTGTTCTAAATTCTCTTTACGCTCTTGCTTGCTCCCATCTGGCTTCTTAAGCCTAATGTTGACTGGAATATCCCATCCGTAGGCTGGCTCTTTGATCATTACCTCAAACGCGGCTTCATACAAAATTCCGGGTGAGAGCTCACATGTCTTCATCTTTCCATGGATTTCAAGCCAACATACGTTCAAAAGCTCGATGACTTCGATAGTATTACTGCGAGTTTTAGATATATCATGGTGATAGAGATCAAGAAATGATGATTTATTTTTTTTGTTGGAAATATTTGGCTCCTTTTTGTATCTATACATTTTCTATGATTTTTCAAACTAAAATGCACATGGAATTTTGTTTTCTTTTTTTTTTAAAAAAAAAAAAAAATTAATGTAGACAAGAGTACTGTATACCATTGTTCATTTCCAATATTCTACTTCGTTTTATTTTAATTATCTTGTAGAAGTTGCCATTAATTAACATTTGGATCATCCGAAAAAATGTAGCTTTGTCAGGGATTGTTTTTAAATAAATTAGCCAATTTATTTACAAATATAGCTAAATCTCACAATCTGCCAGTGATAGACCACGATAGACTGCGATAGAAGCCGATCACTGTCTATTACTCAGTGATAGAAGTCTATCGCAGTGTATCGTAGTCTATCACAATCTATTACTGGTACACAGTGACATTTTGCTATACTTGAAAATATTTTAAACAGTTTTGCCATTTTAAAAAATTACCCTTTTGAAATTGTTTTTTTCTAATTTTTAATGATTCTTATGTCCTCACAATTTCATGATTTTCTAGGGGAAAAAATCTTTAATTATTTAAAAGATAGACAAACATTTTTTTTTTTTAAAAAAAAACATGTTAAATCGGAAGTCAACCCAAAAACTTAAGCTTTTAGGTCCATTAATGATGCAACATGGTACTAGAACGGAAAATTCTATGTTCAAATTCTGCTTGTAATGTCATTTCATCCTCAATTTTCTATAAATATTGATTTTTCCCAATAAATATTCAAGTCTACACGTGAGGAAGTATGTTAAAAGTGTTGATATAATTTAATTTATCGTAACCTATCGACTTAAGCTTTTGAGTTTGTCAATAATTTACCAAAAACAAGTATCCCAACATTCATTTTACTATTACAGAAAAATCTATAACATAGGGGAACAAAACTTTTTTGAAAACCATAATTCCTGTCTTAATTTTTATTTTTTTTTAGGAAATAATCTAAAAGATCAATTTCATAATCTCACAATGTCCAATACTGCAATTTCTATCATTTACAAAAAGAGGGATGCAGATCAAAATGTCATTTTAGAATCCATATTAACTTTATCGGGTGACAACTTTGACATTTGGATGGATTGCATAAAAATAAATACAGTTCAGAATGTACGTAAGTTTTTTATTTTTTTATTTTTTTATGAATGGAAAAGATATCCCTACCATTTATGACTTTAATGATAAATTTTTTTAATTTAAAGTGAAAATTGGGTCATGTTAAGTATCAATAAAAATATTAAGCTTAGAATACCGGATTAACTTAGTATAAGAGCAGGAAGTCAGGAGTTCAAAGGTCACTCAATTTAATTTTTCTTCAATTAAGATTATTTTTCATTTATCAAAAGATGGAAATGAATTTGTAAGGAACAAAAACATGTTAGTTTTGTTGGATATTATACCTGGATTCTTCCATGGATTTCCATCTCCAATACTTATTCTCTTCAGCCCAAGTTATTGAGAGAGCTCTTGGAAATAACATGAAACAGTTACTCTTCAACTTCTTATCTAACCAATATTTCTGCATTCAAAGTAATGAAATTAGTGAGCTTTTGCATTGAATGAAATATATCTCTGCCTTTGGGGAAGCAGATCCAAATATATTTTTCAGCAGCCAACCTGATGAAATATCTTTCATCCAAACAAATTATATTATATAAAAAGAAATTATTTCAAATCGTAAAATTGTTGAAAATATTTACAAAATATAGAAAAATTTTAGAACTATCAATGATTGATGTTGATAAACACTGATAGATTTCTATCAGTTTATGTCAATATCACTAATAGACACTGATAAAGTCTATCCACGTCTATCATTGATAATTCTAAAATTTTGTTATATTTTGTTAATATTTTAGTTTATTTTTTTATATTTAAAAAAAAAGACCCTTATATAAATATAGTAAAATAAATTAGGAAAATTTTCATTATACTTTTCAAGTTTTGAAAAATAGGTGCATTTATCTTCAAATTTATTAATTTTTTTCTCTTAGTCTGGATAAGTTTATATGATTTTTTAAAAAAATTTTAAATAATGTCATGACATTTTAAATTAGAAAATAACTTTAAAAAATTATCTTCTCTCTCTTCTCATTTTTTCTTCCGACATCATCTTCCTCTCCCCTATGGCAATAGTTCTAGCAAGGAATCAATTTCGGCCAAATAATTTAGAAAGTCTCCATTTATAACTGACTTGGATTTACGTGAGAAAAAAGTAATTTTCAAAAATCTCCTTTTTATTTACATGCTTTTGACAAAAATTTATTAAAATATACTTGCAAAACTATTTTGAGTCGTTGTCAAATATTAAATTAAACACTCGAAAATATATTCCAAACACACTCTTAATCCATCTTTGTGGGTTTAGGTTAGATTCAATTTGGTCTTTTATAATTCTCAAAAACTTTAGAGTTTATATATTTGAGTTAACTTTCACAAGTCGACGTGAAATACCAACATATAATTTCCTCTATTTGTTACGCAGTTGTAAACCATACTATAATAAATCAAAACAAAACAAAAAGACGGTAGATGCATCCAAATATTTTTCTCAACTAGCAAAAAGACGTTAACATCTAATTTTATTATAATACTCTTGAAAGTATATCAATATGTAAAAGATTTAGGTGCTGTCTGAGCTACATCTATTTTTAAAATGATTTTTAATTTGTTTTAGTGTGTAATGAAACGGGAGCATTGAATTAGGTATAGTCTAATTATTGAGGAATAAATAAGTAGATTGTTACACTTGCCTTAGTTCGTTTGTTCAAGAAGATCCCAGCATAGAGTTGTTCATGAAGCTTATCCAAGGAGGACCTATCCACTGGCAAGTCTGCATCTTTCAAAATATCTTCAAAGCCATGGCCAAGCTTTACTTCTCCTAATTTACCTTTCACCATCTTCTCTTTTTCTTCCTTGAAATGATTATTACTCGAGTTGCCGCTGTCGTGCTCGTTGCTTCTTAAGGCGGCGCTAACCGTGGCTGGCTGCTGCGGTGGCTGTGCAGCCTGGGGCTGCTCTTCCGACCACCCAGATCCCATTTTTCAATTTCACAAACTATTCAAAAGGTTAATGTTTCAGCGTTGGTTTTTATAGGGCTTCATTAGTTTACTTTTTATTATTTTATTTCATTTAAAAATTATTTGCTCATGGATGATTGTTTCAAGTGAATCTGTTCCCTTTGTTTTGTTTAAAGGATTTTTTTTAAAAAAAGTAAGAATAAATCTGCAAAAATGTAAAGGCCAAGAATCTTGAATTTGAACCGCTCATACATTATCAAAAGATTATTGAATTGAAGTCCCATATTCTCTTTGGTGTATAATATTGAAAAAGAAATGAAACAAATTTTATTTTCTTTTAAAATATATATTTGATATATTTTTACTTTTAGTTATTTCAATCTGATTCATGATTTCGTTTTCCAATGTTTGAAATTAAATCAGATTTGATAAAGAAAAAAAAAAAAAAGTGAGCTGAACTTTGTTCCATTATTCTTTAAAAGGCAATGTGGGTTTGGGCAAAGCATCTCCAAATGCTTTAGTGCAATGTGATGAGATATGGTGCCCTGCAGAAATGATGCTCTTTAAAATGCATTTCAACATTTTAGACACCCAATTTTTAAGTAGACCATTATGGTTATTAAGGATGATACGAAGGCTTGAATTAAAATTATTTTAGATTATATCATTAAATTTATTTTAGATCATATCATCTACCGGCATGCACACGCGTCACGCACGTACACGTACATGCACATGCGCGCACATAGACACACAAGCAAACATACATGAACGCGCGCGCACACACACATGCATGCTCGCATACAATTACAATGGTTAGTAGTTTTAGGGTTACATTTTTAAAGAATTGCAAATATAGCTATGATCTACCACTGATAGACTCTAAAAGTTGGATATAACTTTTTTTATATTTACAAATTCTTTGACATCGTGCTTTATTTGCAAATACTTTGGACCTGATGACTATATATTGCAACTGCCCTTGAATTTGATATTAGAGTCTCATGTATAATTGTTTTGAAGGTTACTATGTCATTATTGGATATCAATGCCTCGAGGTATATAGTCAAAGTTTGATACACCAATGTTGGATAAAAAAAAGTCATCAAGCCTTGGATATAAATGATCAAGGGTTGGTGTAGTGAGTCTTGAGGAAAATATTGAGGCCTTAGATAAAAAGGGTTGAGGGTCAAGTGTTACGTAACTTGAACACCATTCAAGCTATGTGCCCCAGTGGACGTTGTGAAAGATACACATTGAAAAATATGATCCCAATAGCTACATCCATAACTAACTCTCATTTTGTAACAGATCTACTTATTATAAAAAGATCTAATTTGTAAAATAGAGGATACGAGTAAAATACTTAGTGAATGTACTTATCATTACAAGTTCTTCAAGAAATTTTCCATTCTCGTCGATGTATAGGCTTCTTTTGTCCAAACCACGTACATCATCTTCATGTTCTTCTTCTTCTTTCCTTCCATCTTTCAAGATCGTGTTGTGGGTGTCCAGCCCACTTATTGCACAAGAAAGAAATTATTTTAAACTTATGTTTTGTGTGCCAATTGAAAGCCCTAGGTTTTCTTTGTGATATGGGGATGACCTAAAGAAAATGAGAGTTAAAAAGAAGCAGAAAATCGAAGAGAAATACAGTAGTTTGATTTTCAGCGATAACTTTCACAAAGTTGTCGATTTCCAAAGTTTGGACCATTGGATCATGCTAAACTTTGGTCAGAATGTTCAGAACACATAGGTACTCATTTTGAATGGTTGGATCATTGTTTAGAGCTCTGGTTTGTCCGTAATAGCAAACAAATTGAATCTTTAAAACTTGGTGATTTTCATTTTTTTATCTCTCAAGTGTTCATCTTTTATGTATGAAAGTATTGGTGAGTAATGAATCTATTTATCACAAACTTGAGTTCTTTTTCCCTCAATTTTATCATAATAAGTGATAAGGGTGGACTCCGTACAAGTCCTATGGTTTTTACTCTTCAGATTGAAGGGGTTTTCACGTATAATTCGTATGTGCTCTTTGTTTTTAGTCTTCCAGAATTTTGTAGTTTATTGTTGTCCATTGTTTGTTGGTTTCTTGATGATGATTTGGTAATTTATTTGTGGTGTTTTGGAGAACAATTATTTGGTTGATTTTTTAAAGGAGATCCTAGTAGGTTTTTGTTATATTGTTTGAGTCCTATCAATTGGTATCAGAGTGGGTTTTAATTTAATCATTATTATGGAGTCTACTTGTAATAAAGGTAGTTCAAAGATAAAATTGACATCAACCAATTATTCCATCTAAAGACTGATGATGAAGGATTTGATATATTGCAAAGATTTGTTTGATCCAATTGAAATAACCATAAAAGCAAATGAAAAAATTTCTAAACCTACAAAACCAAATAAAATGGAAGAAAAAGATTGGGAAAAGTTAAATAGAAAAACATTGGCGACTATTGGGCCATGAGTTGATATAGCATTTTCAACCATGTGTCTAAAGAGTCCAACCCATGTGAGTTGTGGAAGAAGTTGGAAGGTCTTTATGAAAGGAAGACCGCACATAATAAAAATTCTTTAATCAAGCAACTTGTTAATTTGAAATTAAAGTGCATGAAGTCCGTGTCTAAGCATTTGAGTGAATTTTAGGATATTATTAATAAATTGGGCACTAGGAAGATTGATTTTGATGATGAATTGTAGGCTTTGTTCTTGTTGTGTTATTTATCGGACAGTTGGGAAACCTTGATTGTGACTATAGTAACTATGCTCCATAAGGTATTTGGTCTTTAAATGTTAGCAAACAAAGCATATTCAATGAAGAGATAAGAAGAAACGAAATGGGAGTTGATAATTCACATGCTCTTGTTGCTGAATATCGTGGAAGAAAGAAAAGTAAGGCACCTAAAGACCATGGTAACACAAAAAAGGAGGTCCAAGTCTAGAGACAAAGAGACTAGGACATGTTATTACTGTAACAAGTCTGATTATATAAAAAAGTTTTGCTATCGTTGGAAGAAAGAACAAAGTAAGAAGTAAAACTCACAAAAAGAGGAAGGTGATAAAAGTACTACAACAATTATTTCTCAGAGTGATAATGTTATCACCTTGATTTGTGCAACAAGTGAGTATCATCATGTAGAGAGTTGAAACACGGAGTGGATGGTAGATTCAGGTGCTATATACCATTGTGTTCCCGAAAGATAGAACTTCATGAACTATCAATCTTGTGATTTTAGTAGTGTGAAAATGGGAATCAAGAGCTCAGCTAGCATAATCGGGTTAGGTGACATTTGTGTGAAGACCTGTGTTGGGTGCACGCATACATTAAAAAATGTGCGCCATATTCCTGATTTACACCTTAACTTATTGTCTGCAAATGTCCTTTATCAAGAAGGATTTCGACATACCTTTTATGATGGTAAGTGGAAATTGTCTAAGGGTTTAATAATAGTTGCTCGAGATGAGTTGTGTTCCTCTTTGTATAAAAAAAACTTGAGCATATGTTCTTCTGAGTTGAATACAGTAGAAAAAAAGTCCAAATTTGTGGCATCAAAGGCTAGGACATATGAGTGATACGGGATTAAATTATTGGTAGGTAAATCTCTTATCTTTGTTTTTATAAAACAGTTTCTCTTGACCTTTGTGATCATTGTTTGGCAAGTAAGCAACATAGAATTTCCTTTTCTGGGAAGTCCATCAGAAGAAAAGGAAAATTAGAGGTAATATATTATGATATTTGTGGGCTTATTGAGGTGGAGTCACTTGATGGCAATAAATATTTTGTGACTTTTATTGATGATGCTACTTGAAGAACTTGGGTGTATATGTTGAAGACAAAAGTAAAGTGTTTGAGATTTTTAGGAAGTTTCATATCATGGTAGAAAGGGAGACTGAAAGAAAATTGAAGTGTTTTCGATCTTATAATGGTGGTAAATATACTTCGAATGAGTTCAAGTCTTATTATTCACAACATGGCATTAGACATGAGAAGACAGAGCATGGCACACCACAACCCAATGGAGTTGCTAAGAGGATTAACAGAACCATTGTGGAGAAGGTTCTGTGTATGTTTAGAATGTCTACTCTTTCTAAGACATTTTGGGGTGAAACAATGTAATGTATCATGTATTTGATAATCGATCTCCATCAATTCCTATTGGTCTAAACATTTCAGAGAGAGAATAGAAGGGAAATGATCCCACTTATTTGCATCTTAGAGTCTTTAGCACCAAGGCATACATGCATGTGCCTAAAGAACAGAAGTCAAAGCTTGATTCGAAAACGAATCCATGTATTTTTGTTGGGTTGAGGGTGAAGAGTAAGGTTATAGGCTCTACGACCTAGAAAAGAAAAAGGTAGTAAGAAGCAGAGATGTATTCTTTGAGCACAAGAAGGGTGCAGATCTTCTTAGTACAAGGTACACTTCTACTTCAGAGTTGTGTTTTGATACTATTAATGATTCTACTTCTACTCCTTTTATTTCAGCCGCAAATGAGAATGTTGGTGATGTACATTGTTGAAATGCCTTGAATCTGTTTGTTGGCGCTTTGAATAACCAAGTACGGAGGTCTCGCTGAAACCTATTAAGAATATGTATTCAGCATATTTATTTAATTATAGTTATTTAAGATTATGACTCTAGGGTTTAGAGTAGTGCGCTATATAACTCTCTAACCGTAGAGGCGCCTTTTGATGTAATTTTCTGAAAAACATTCTCTCTAATAATACTGTTCTCCCTCTGCCCCTAGAGTGAACCACATATATCTGTGTGTCAATCTTCTCTATCCCTACGTTCCTTTTTGTGTTCTTTAATTGTCGATTTCGTAACAAACTGGTATTAGAGCCTTGTTAGAGTTTCTTCGAAATTCCGCATTTGTTTGACAATTGAAGATGTCTGGCATGAACGTAAAGATCGACAAATTTACTGGGAGAAATAGTTTTGGTTTATGGCAGATGAAGATGCGATCCCTGCTAAAGCAGTAGGGGTTGTGAGCGTCGCCGGCGGGTAAGTCAAAGAAGGCTGTCGTGGATGACGAAGAGTGACAGACTCTTGAGGAGGAGTCTCATTTGACGATCATGTTATGTTTGGTTGATGACATCATCATCGAGGTCGCAGATGAAGAAACTGTCGCTGATCTTTGGTTGAAGTTGAAAAGTCTTTACATGACGAAATCTTTAACCAAGAAGTTGTTTCTGAAGAAACGTTTGTATCATCTATATATCCAGGAAGGTACTTCTCTACGAAACCATCTTGATTAATTAAATAAAATTTTATTAGATCTGCGTAATGTAGAGGTTAAGGTTAATGATGAGGATGCTACCCTAATTTTGTTGACATCTTTACCCTCATCGTATAAGATTTTTGTTGACTCGTATATTGGAGGGAAAGAAACTCTGACTTTAGAAGATATAAAGTCCAGGTTGCTTATGAGAGAGGGCCGTCAGAATGCAGGAAGTTCAGTTATAGAAAGTCAAGCATCTGGGTTAGCTGCTACAGGGAGTAAGGGACATATGAATTCTGGTAAATATAAGTTGAACCAGAATAAAAAGTTTTCGAAGTCAAAGAGTCCTAAGTCAGATGATATTTGTAACTACTGTAAAGAAAAGGGGCATTGGATCGAATGTCCTAAGATAAAAAGGAATCAGGAAAAGAAGGAAAAGAGTGACAAAAGGGAAGAATCTCCCGCTGTTGCACAAGTTGAGATTGAACCTGAAGAAGTTGAGATCGATTCTGAAGGAGATCTAGCTTTAGTTGTAAATGAACATTCACATTCTGATGATGTGTGGGTTCTTGATTCTGGGGCATCTTATCATATGTATCCAAATAGAGAGTGGTTCTCAACCTATCAGCAAATAGATGGAAGGAATGTTAGCATGGCTAATGGTGCTATGTGCAAGATAGTTAGAATCGGCTCAGTCAAGATATGAACACATAATGGTGCCTTCTACACTTTAAAAGAGATTAGGCATGTTCCACTAATGAAGAAGAGTTTGATATCCTTTAGTGTACTCGATAGCAAGGGTTACAATTTTAAAGGTGAAGGTGGAGCAATGTATTCGTAAGGGTTCTGAGGTAGTTCTGAAAGGCATAAAGCGTGGAACACTGTATTTTCTATTAGGTTCCACGATAACAAGTTATGTTTTTGTTGCATCGTCGATCGTTCACAAGGATGATATGATTAAGTTATGGCAAATTCTGTCAAAAAGGGATTTTCTTTGTGGGCACAAGGTGTAGGATTTTGAATTTTGTGAATATTGTGTATTTGGGAAGCTTCATCGCAGCAAGTTTCCAAGAGGTGTTCATCGTACAAAAGGGACACTTGATTATATTGATTCAGACTGTTGAGGACCTTCCAAAGTTGAATCTATTGAAGGCAGTAGGTATTTTTTTTTGTCTATAATTGATGATTACTCAAGAATGACTTGGGTTTTTATGATGAAACATAAAAGTGAAGCCTTCAAGAATTTCAAGTAGTGGAAGATATTGATTGAAAATCAAACTGGGAAGAAGATCAAAAGACTGCAAACTAATAATGGTCTGGAATTCTGTGGATCTGAATTTAATAAGTTCTATAATGCTGGGGGATTGTTCGCCATCACACTGTTAGGGATACTCCACAACAAAATGGGGTTGTAGAATGTATGAATCAGACGTTGTTAGAGAGAACAAGATGCATACTCTCTAAAACAGGGTTGACTAGAAGGTTTTGGGCAGAAGCAGTAAATATATCATGTTATCTCATCAATCGTGGACCTTACAGAGCTTTGATTGTAAAACACCTTACGAGGTGTGGTCTGGTAAGCCTGCAGATTATTCTTTATTAAAAGTTTTTTGTTGTACTATCTACTATAATGTTAATGAGGGTAGATTAGAACCGAGAGCTAAAAAGGGTATATTTGTAGGTTTTGGGGATGAAATTAAGGGATATAGAGTCTGGTCACCTTCTGAGAATAGAGTCATACTTAGTAGGGCTATGATATTTGATAAAAAATTCCATGCTTAACTCAACTGTAAAACCTTTTGTGACGTCTAATGATGTGGGAGAAAGTAGTAGTGTTGATAAATAGGTGGAGATGCAATTCCCTTCAGCTGTGAATGAATTACAACATCAAGGTGGAGAAGATCAACACATTACTACAAAAAATTGATGTGCGACTAAAAATTAATGTGCCTAAAACGTAAGAAGTTACTTTGCCTGAGAATTCTATATCACGAATAGATCAATCGAGTATAGCTCGTGATAGAGCTAAAAGAGTTGGTGTTGGACCGCCTGTGAGGTATGGTTTTGAAGATATGGTTACTTTTGCTTTGCAGGTTGCTGAAGAGGTGGATCCTCATAAGCCATCCACTTATAGAGAAGCTATATCATGTGGTGAGTCTGCTCAATGGCCTACTGCTATGGAGGATGAGATGGAATATCTTGACAAAAATCAAACTTGAGAATTAGTTAAACAACTTAAGGAGAGAAAAATTGTCACTTGTAAATGGGTCTTCAAAAAAAAGGAGGGAATATCACCTTCAGAGGGCATTAAATTTAAAGCTCGAGTTGTTGCTAGAGGTTTCACACAAAGGGAAGGAGTTGATTATAATGAGATCTTCTCACCAGTAGTCAAACATACTTCTATCAGGGTGTTACTAGCTATAGTAGCACATCGGAATTTGGAACTTGAACAATTAGATGTGAAGACAACTTTCTTACATGGAGAGTTGGAAGAAGAGATTTATATGACCCAACCAGATGGGTTCCAGTGTCCAGGAAGATTATGTTTGCAAGTTGAAGAAATCTTTGTATGGGTTAAAGCAGTCTCCAAGGAAGTGGTACAAACGATTTGACAGCTATATGATTAGACTTGGCTATAACTGGAGTCCGTATGATTGTTGTGTATATCACAACAAAGTTGATGATGGTTTGATGATTTATCTACTTTTATATGTAGATGATATGCTCATAGCTGCAAAGTCCAAGTCTGATATTCTGAAATTGAAGAATCTTCTCAGTGCTGAGTTTGATATGAAGGATTTGGGTGCTGCTCAGAAAATTATGGGTATAGAGATTTATTGGGACAGAGATAAGAATAAGCTCTTCTAGTCGCAGAAAGAATATATTCAGAAAATATTGTCCAGGTTTGGTATGTCATCAGCTAAGGCTATAGATACTCTTAATGTTGTAAATGCTCGTTTGTCATCTGTGCTTTCACCACAGTCTAAAGCTAAGAAGGAATACATGTCTCGAGAAGTTTGATGTATGCTATGGTCTATACTAGAACTGATCTTGCCCATGTTGTTAGTGTTGTCAGCAGGTTCATGGGTCAACCTGGGAAGGAGCATTGGTAAGCCATTAAAATGATTTGTCGTTACCTTAGAGGTACATCTGATGTTAGTCTTGTTTATGGGATTTGCACAGAGTGTTTGTTGACCGGTTATTCTAATTTTGACTATGTTGAAGATGTTGACAGTAGGAGGTCTATGACTGGCTATGTGTTCATTCTGGGTGGTTCTGTTGTTAGTTGGAAGGCAACCTTACAGCCTACAGTTACTTTGTCTACTACAGAAGCAGAGTACATGGCCTTGACAGAAGCTGCTAAAGAGGAAATATGGTTGAAGGGGTTAGTTGGTGATCTTGGTTTGCATCATGACTAAGCTATTGTATATTGTGATAGTTTGAGTGCAATATTCCTAGCCAAGGATCAAGTTCATCATGAGAGAACTAAGAACATGGATGTAAGATATCACTTCTTAAAAGGTGAGCAGAGAGTTAAAGTGATGAAAATTGGTACTGATGATAACCCTGTTGATATGTTCACCAAACCAATTCCACAAGGCAAGTTTCAATATCGTTTGGACTTGCTGAATGTTTTGAATTGTAAGTGGTCCCTTTTGTGGGACACTTTGAGGCATGAGAGAGAAGCTTGAGTACGTCTGACAATATTGATTTATGTTTCATTTGGTACATCTATTATCTAGGAGAGAATTCAAGTCAAGATGGAGATTTTTTTAAATTCCTTGAATCTGTTTGTTAGCGCTTCGAATAACCAAGTACGGAGGTCTCGCTAGGGTTTAGAGTTCGTATTCAGCATATTTATTTATTTGTAGTTATTTACGATTATGACCCTAGGGTTTAGAGTAGTGCGCTATATAAACTCTCTAACCCTAGAGGCGCCATTTTGATGTAATTTTCTGAAAAATATTCTCTCTAATAATACTGTTCTCCCTCTGCCCGTGGACGTAGCTAACATACTGTTAGTGAACCACGTATATCTATGTCGATCTTCTCTATCTCTACGTTCCTTTTTGTGTTCTTTAATTGTCGATTTCGTAACATACATGATGATGTTAATGAGATGCAACCTGATGGTAATGTACCAAATTATTTTGATGATAATGATCTTGATGAATCTTCATCTATTGAAAAATATCATGAGGAAGATTCATATGAGGAAGTGATTTATGTAGAAGTTCATGAGCAGGGGGAGCAACCTATTCCCTAAGTGGAGCACACTCAAGCTTGAAAGTCCACCGGAGTGTGTAAACCTTCACCAAGATATCCAAGCTCATAGTTCATTCTAGTTAGTGACGATGGAGAGCCAGAGAACTATCACGAGGTCTTGTCTCATGATGGAAAAGACCAGTGGTTTGATGCAATGAAGGAGGAGATAAATTTCCTGGAAAAGAATGGAGTCTATGAGCTAGTGAAGCCTCAAAAGGGCAAGAAAATACTGAAAAACAAATGGGTTTTCAAGTACAAAAAGGATGGTGAGAAGATCATCAGGTATAAAGTTAAATTAGTGGTTAAAGGATACAACTAGAAAAAAGGGCATTGGCTTTGCTTAGAACTTCTCTCCAGTGGTCAAAATGACATTTATCAAAATAGTGTTAGGATTTACAGTAAGTCTTGATCTTGAGATAGAGCCACTTGGTGTAAAAACCATGTTTTTACACGTTGACTCGCATGAAGAGATCCACATGGAGCAACCTGAAGGATTTGAAGAAAAACGAAAAGATAAACTTGTTTGCAAGTTGAAGAAGAGTCTTTATGAATTTAGACAGACGCCAACGCAGGAGTACAAGAAATTTGATTCGTTTATGATAAGCAATAAATATAAACAAACTACAACTTATTCTTGTGTGTATTTTAGAGTGTTCTCTATAGGAAACTTCATCATTCTTCTTTTATATGTAGATGATATGTTGATAGTTGGACAAGATATAGATATGATTCAAATTTTGAAGAAAAACTTATCCAAACCACTTGACGTGAAAGATTTGGGTAATGCAAAACAAATCTTTGTTATGGAGTTTGCTTGTGATAGGAAAGTTGGGAAATTGTGGCTATCCCAGGAGAAGTATATTGAACAAGTGCTAGAAAGGTTCAATATGAAGCATGCTAAGCCTGTTAGTACACCACGAGCAACTCATTTTATGCTAAGTAAGAGAACTTGCCCTACAACAGAGAAAGAGAAAGAAGTTATGCCATCCATTTCTTACTTTTTTTGTTGTTGGTTCTTTGTTGTATACTATGATGTGTACTAGACCGAATATTACACATGCAGTCAGTCTAGTGAGTCATTTTCTATCCAATCCATGTAAGACTCACTGAGAATTAGTGAAGTGGATCTTCAGATACTTGTGGGGCACCTTTAAATTGAGTTTGTTTTATGGAGGTGGCAAGCATATGCTTGAAGGTTATACTGATGCAAACATGGCAGGTGATCTTGACAACAGAAAGTCTACCTCAGGTTATCTGTTTACTTTTTCAGGAGGAGCTGTTTCATGGCAATCCAAGCTACAAAAATGCGTAGCATTGTCCACAACAAAGGCAAACCATATTACAGCAGCGGAAACAAGCAGATGTAATGGCTTAAAAGGTTCATTCAAGAGTTGGGTTTGAAGCAAGGTGAGTATGTAATATTTTGCGATAATCAAAGTATTATGGATTTGAGCTAGAATTCGATGTATCATGCTCGTACTAATCACATTGACATTAGATATCAATTAGCTATGAGATGTAATTGAAGAGAAGATATTGAATCTGAAGAAAGTCCTCACTGACAAGAATAATGTAGATATGTTAACTAAAGAAGTTCTTGAAAGTAAGATTAAGATTTGTGGTAAGCTTGCAGGGATGAGGTTCAAGTGATCATGGATGTGATTGAGTCTTCCCCATGTTGGGCTATAGGGGGAGATTGTTTAGGTGTCCAGCTCACTTGTTGCACAAGTAAGATTTTATTTTAAACTTGTATTTTCTGAGCCCAATTGGGGCTAATTTTTTAGATTGGCCCATCTTTAATGGGATATGGGGATGACCTAAGGAAAAGAAGAGTGAAAAAAGGTAGAAAATTAGAAAGAAAGATTGCAGTCCGATTTGTGAGCAACAACTTTCACAAGGTTGTTGATTTCCAAAGTTTTAACCGTTGGATCGTGCTGAAATTTGATCAACCTTTTCACAACACATAGGTCTCGTTTTGAACGGTTGAATCGTTGTTTCGAGCTCTGGTTTGTCCATAAATGCTTTCAAACAAAATCTGTAAAACTTGGTGATTTTCACTTTTTTAACTCTCAAGTGTTCATCTTTTATGTATGAAAGTATTGGTGGATATTCTAGTAGGTTGTTTTTATTTTGTCTGGGTCCTATCAGATTGTACGTGTGGTTATTCTTCGTCCACTCGTTTTGCCACTAGAGAGAAAACAGAGAGCTTGAGAAAGATTTCAAATAACAAAGAAACATTTTGTTTTTTGATTGGGAAGAAAGGAGAGAAGAAATTCTTATCTAAAAGTGTAATTTCATCTCCATAAGGTCTTGCAGCTACCACCTTGCATTTCTTGGATTAGAATTACTATTTGGGCCTTCCAATTATTCCTGCAAAGGTCTAACGTACATACGATTTGATTCTTGCCAAAGGACTATGTATGGATTTATAGCATTTAGACTTGCATTCACAATTAGTGCATCAACCCAAATCATACATACATACTAAAGAAATTAAAGCATAGACTAAAAAAACACTTGGAAGAAAAATATTCATTAAGCTCAAAATCCTCAAAAAATTACATATGGGTTCATCAAAAATCCTAAACAGAAAAAAAAAAAAATTGACATAGCTTAGCTCCACATTGGGACGATGTTGAAAAGGCTTGCCATTGTGTAGAAATATTTCAAATCAAATGCCCAATTTAAAACTAAACTAGAAATAAGAAGAGAAGAGGAGTTTATAGAGGAAGTCGCTCCAAAATTAGAGTAGAACCCATTTCCTCTTGCCAGAAATGAGAAGTTTATTTATACAAAGGTTTAGAGAGTCGCAATGCTGAGGAACATTGCAATGCTGTAAGTGTGGTCCCGACATTCTTTCAGCATGTCACATGCATCCTAGAAGAGGTCACCCAATATAAGATTGTTTCAAGCTAAGTATGCTTAACTTTGGAGTTCTTATGATTGAGCCACCGAACAGGAAGGTGCACCTTGTTGATATAGATAGTAACTTTCAATCCTTTTAAGTCTTTCTTAACCATACTTTCATGTCTTTAAGATCCCTCTCATTCGGATGTGATATCGGTTTATTCATGTACTCCTCCTAAACTCGGGTCGTTACAGCAAGTGCCAACCCCCAACACGCAACAACGTCGAGTGATGCTATGCCTTCATCTCTGAGAACATTACGGCGTTGTAGGGTGGCATCGCGATACTTTGTTATTGCCTTGCAGCAAACAGTCATCTTCTTGTAAGGGAAATTGGTCATTTTGCATCCTTTTGAGCTTGTTTGCTCCCATTGACTCCTAAGTGCTGGTTTTTTGCCTGAAACTCATATGTAAAGTACCAACGATCTCTCGAGCTCAATTTTCTACAATAAAGTAAATTTAACCATAGAACTAAAAAGATTTTACCTTAGCAGGGAAAATCGGAGAATGATTGACAGCTTTAAACCGAAAGTGAAGAGCTGGAGGATAACTTCTCCTTATATCTTTTCCCTTCTCTTTAATATTTTTAGAATTTCTGCATTGTTAATATGAATCTGTCTATGGAAGCCAAGATTTGCTAATTTTCTTTAGTTCTAATGTTTCAAATGTAGTTATAGATTGATCGTTGATTTTTATTGTGTACCTTGAATTTGATTCGTATATATTAATTTCTAGCATCTTTGTGTTTGATGTTGTTATTGTTTGATATCAATTAACTGATATTTGTTTATTGTATTACTCGAGAGACAGGGATTTAGATTAGATCTCATACGTTCAATTATGCATGGGAGTGAATAGGAAGCAAGGTAGAGATTAGTGACAGAGAGTTGTAGTGTCATGCTTAATTAGCTAATTACAAAGAGATTGAGCTAGTAATTGGGTATGAGAAAATATTGAGCTCGAGAGAAGAATCCTAGACTTTAGACTTCTAGATCTGTAGAATTTGCGTTAATTAGTTTAAGGGTTAATCAATTTAATTTATTAGATCCATTAACGAAGTTGGAGCCTAGGATGTCTTTTTTACTGAATTCTTCACCACTTGTGTTGCTTTAGATGTTTTGTTTTAATTCCAACATCACATTTGAATTCATAAATAAAATTGGTAGAGTTTTCATGATAGTAAAAAAGAATTAACTATTCGACACTATTAGACATTCAAACAACCATGCCCAGTCTCTCAAGATTCTTCTTCAACTTTTGTTTTGGCCATAACTTCTCGTTTGAGCTCTAGTTTGAGTAATTCAAATCGTGTTTTTTTCAGAAAGATACAAACTGGGGTCAGTGGATGCACCAGGACGTCTCAACTTTGTTGGTACCTCCTTAACACCATCATCATATCCCCACCTCATTCATTGGTGTATCAAGTAAGTACAGTGGGATAAATGAGGAAGGCTACAGATAACTCAATACAAAAGCAAGAAGATTACATGGAAGCTTTAGAGTTCAAAGAAATAGTTGCAGGGGAGTAATCTTTAAAGAGCCTTGATCGGGAAGACCAAAGACTAATGAGAACGCATGTATTTTCCTAAATCTTTGCTTAAGTATTACGTTGGTCATTGAAAGTCTGGTTGTTTCTTTCCAACCACAAAGTCCAACAGATGGCGACCGCCGAGTTAAAAGTGATAATACCCTTTTTTTTGGTCCTCTAATTTGTATTGCTGATGGTGTTTGAAAGGGAGGACATATCTATAGCATTACTGATGTTTCTATTCACCCAAGGATGACGCTTATTCCAAAGACATTTGTCAAAACTACAATTGATGAATAGATGATCCTTGCTTTCCTATTTGTTTTTACACATAATGCACCAATTTGGACTAAGAGAAGAGCTTGACAGTCTTGTTGTATAACCTCCGCAATGTTTAGGCTTTTGTGGAACATAGTCCAAAGAAAAAACTAACATTTTTTGGGATAGAAGACTTCCACAATTTAGTGGAAGTGGAGTGGCTTTGAGAGGTGTTATCCCTAGTATTTGTGCAGAAAAGTGCAATTTTGGCTGATGAGGTGTTGTAGATGTTGCTAGTCTCAAGTGTCCATCTAGGCTTATCTTGACCTTTGTTACTGTCAGGCTCTGGTAGGGATCCTTTTGAAATTGTTCAATCAATTAGTTATCTGTCAAAATGGACTACGAGGCTGTAGATTCAAGTCATTGGTGTGCATATCCCAGTTATCTTTGATAGAGCTGTTTGTGTTTCGTGTCAGAGCAAAAAGTCTGGGGAAGCTATCTGCAAGAGGACTTTTCTGATTCCATCTTCCGTTCCAAAAGGATATCAAGTCACCGTTATTAATAGTCTATTCCATGTTTAAACTATACTAGTGTGGGCTTTTTGTAATGGATCTCCAGGGTGCTTTCATACTGTTGTATTTACCTTTAATAGGGATTTCTCCCACGTAGGTTTTTCTGTATTTTGCAGTGATAAATCGATTCCAAAGAGGCGAAACCTTACAGAAGAATCTCCAAAGCCATTTGCTAAGCAGAGAAAAATTTGTATCAGCCAATTTATTAATACCCAGACCTCCACTCTTTTTTGGGGCACTGACAATGGACCATTGAACAAAGTGGGTGGGTTTTTGTTAGAATCATTTTTCCACAATAATTTCTCTATTATTTTTCAACAGTGTTGCAAATAGAGGTTGGAGCTTTGAATGTAGATAACAAATAAGTTTGCAGACTACTGAGAGTGGATTTGATAAGAGTATATCTGGCACTTTTGAGATATAAGAGTATTTCCAATTACTTAGTTTTTTTTTATCTTCTCTAAGATAGTATCCCAAAAGGAAGAGGACGATGGCTTACCACCAAGAGGAGCTCCCAAGTATATGAGAGGCAGGTATTGATAGATAATGCCCCGTCTTTTGGCCATCTCAGCAGACGAGTTCAGTCGACATTCATACCAGCAAAGTAGATTTAATAACACTGATTCTTAGCTCGAATGCATCTTTCAAGACCTTTATCACCTTGAGAAAGTTTCCAATGTATTCATCATTGTCTTCTATGAAAAAAAGAATTTCATCAGCAAAAAGTATGTGTGAGAGTCAACATTGTTCAGAGAAAGTCACTCCCTAGATGATGCCCTTTTGTTCCATCTAATTAATAAGTCTGCTCAAGTAATCCATGGCAAGAACAAGATAAAAGGAGAAAGGGGTATGCCTGTCTGATATTATGTTTGGCCATATGCGACCTTTCAAATGTTTCCAATTAATCAACAAAGAGTAGCTGACTGTCAATAAGGCACTTTTTGATAGCCGAAAGATTAAGGCACAGACTTAGTTTCAGAGCACGATCCTCGGTAGAACTTCTTAGAGGATGAGGCAACATTTGTCTTTTCCTTTTGTTCTTTGTTTTTCATCAAGGATTCAAATGTCGTAGCTCATTGAGCAAATGGTCAGGTTGTAGTCAATTCTGTTCATAACAACATTGCTACAAAATTGCAGGAAACTTTCAGGTAAAGATTCCAGTATGAAGCTAACCTGACTGGCTTCATCAATGATCGATTCATTCATCTTCGCCATGTTGAAGTGGATCAACATGTTGAGAATATGTTATCTAATAGATGCCCCTTCTTGCATACGAGCATTGAAGATGTTTTTAAGAGCGTCATGTTTGAGCTATGCAGACGGTTGTCCGAACATCCCCACAGGGACTCCATGATCTCATGGGCAGTGATCATGGGCTAGTGGTTCTTGACCAAGACTTTGGAAAGGCTTGCCAAGATATACGTTTGGGCCTTTTCATTTGCCCTTATCCAGCGCTCATATGCCTCCTGAACGTTTCGAGCAATATTTTGAGCAGGAATAGGAGGACAATCCTCCATTAGGAAAAATCTCAAATTGTAGATGAAAGTATGCTATTGATTGTATTTTTCCATGTTGCATAGTTTTCACTAGTAAGTTTGTCGGCGGCGAGCAAGTTTAAAGTTGCGGAAGTCATAATGATAAATTTGTTGAAACCATACAATTTATTTATATTAGTACTCTATGCATTAAACCATTTGAAAAAACAAATCAAATTTAGCAAAATAATCTAATGTACCCTAAGTAACATTTATTTTTCAATGATGTTTCAGTGAGACAGGACAAAAGCCATCGTAGGGTGATTAGGTGCCCCTTCACTGAAATGAGATATTCTTAACCAATATACAGAACAACTTTTTGTTAGTGATTTGTGTAACTATCAATCACTATTGTTCGGTCCAAAAATTGTTAAATTCGTTTAATATTTTCTTGTAAGTGTAATCCCTTATTTTAGATTTTAAAGTTCGGCCCAATGAGCCAATCATAGGGAAAAACTGATTGGGGAAAAAACTAAAGCAACCCTATCTATTTATGGAGTTTGTGTACAGACATGCAAATGCCATCCGTAGGGCGACATAAACAAAGGTATCACGATACCGAGCATGAAAATTTACAACAAATTAATGAGGGAGAACGTGGAATGTACTGACACACGCCCCACTCCCACTTACTATAAACATTCTCTCCATTCACCTTGATATTGACCTATTCAAATACTATCTGTAGGAGGATACAAGCAAAGGTGCCTCAAATGTCAAGTATAGATCTCACTGTGTGAACTTTTAGGGAGAAACGTGAAAAGGAAAAATGACGTATCATATATCCCATTTTTCTCCCACTTAGCGTTTTACGTAGGGTTCTTTAACTTGGAAAAATGCAGCTACTGATTTTAACTAAGTGGTTGTTTAAATTTACCCAAAAGTAATACTTATTTTGGATAGTTAACAATTTTGATTAATATTCATTAAACACTTTAATAAATTTTAATCAACAATTGCATGCTTGTAGCAGATCTATCTAATTCACCTTTCCATATAAGCTCTCAGGTACGGATGTTACATTTCCGTCAACTTAAATACCCCAGCCTATAGAACTAGACTTAGACAAAAGGTCCCTTATAGATATATTTTTAAAAATGTTATCTTTTAATCAAGACCAATTTAACCCCATTAAACTGATTAAAAGACTAAACTTAATATTTAGTGTCATTAGAAATGTAATCTTAGGTTTATGTGAATCGTATTTTAATATCTTAGGTTTATCTAAACCATTTTTTAAAAGAGTTTTAAAATATGATTTCAACCTAAGGTTTGCATGAAATTCTGAATTATTGATTTTAATTTCTAATTTTCTTTAATTATAACTTTTATAAGAGAAATGAAACAAATTAAAATCATTCATGGCATGTTATGACGTACTTAATAAAATTATAACGATTGTTAAAATTACCTAAAGTTGGTGTCATGCATCATGCAATTCCATTTCATTACTAAACTTATATAACACTTATATACTAAAGTAATGAAATAATTAATAACATACAAGCATCCATACATACGTACTATATATTATAACTTTTATAATATAAATGATGCATGGACATGTTATTAATCCATGCATGCATATATGATAACAATTATATTATATGATGCATAAGCATGCCATAAATATAAAATCATGCAACTATATACTATAACATTTATAATACAAATGATACATGAAATATGCATAACCTACAGTGGGATTCATACTATGTCGTATACATTATGACAGATAATACTAAAATTAAATCATACATCTGCATAATTAAAAAAAGAAAATTGTTAGACTGGGATTGGAAACCTAAACAAATAATGAAATTAATATAACAATTATATTATTCTAATTAATTTTTTTTTAAAAAAAACCAACTATTGCAAATTAACCGTCAAATCGATTTGAAACAAGTGAACTGGCCCTTGAACCACTCGAATAGAACCAAGAACAATAGGAACGAGCCATGAACCGGCCAAGAAGAATACAAACCAACCGAACCGGAGAACCCACGAACTAAATTGGAACTTCATACCACGAACTGCACGTGAACCATATGCTGAACCGTGCTTGTTCTCCGTCTCATACGAAAGAGAACTTCATTCGCCGCATCGCACCGTTGCAACGCTAGGAGACAGTGTTGCAATGCTATTGTATAGTTGATACTGTACAACTGGGATCTTCATCGAAAATTCACTGAATTAGGGCTCGTTTTCTCTAGAATTTCACCGGGAACAACACGAGCGACTCAACACAAAAAAATACAGACTTGGTCGCAATTTATAAGCTCAAAACATGGGCCCTTACAAACTAATTTTGTAAGTTAATATTGTAAATCTAAATGGTCAATCCCAAAAAATCAAATAATTATAAACCATTTATATTCTATATACATTCCTCACATGAACAAAAATACATAATGAAAAATCCATCATAACTACAATTAAATTCTGAAAAATAAAAAAACATGGGACCAAAAGAACGCTTTGATACCAATTGAAGGAACTTGTGAAGGCCCTGAGCGGAAATGTGGATCGTCTGCACATTGGAATCAAAGTCCTTGCTGTCGGAGGGAAGACTTTGGCTAAACTTTTTGGTTTTCATAAAATGCAAAATTAAAGAACACAAATTATGCAAAATCACATAATTACAACATGCTTAATAAATTAGAAAAGGAAAGTTAGTGTTTGAGAAACCTTACCCTTGAAGATCCTTTCTTCACGTGAATTCTCTTCTTCAGATCTGTCACTAACAAAACACGAAAAATCCAAATGGTCACCACAAATTATAACCTACTATATTATGTGAAATGAGAATCCAAGGAGTTGTAGGCTCTTGAAATTTTGAAAGAGAGGGAGGTAGAATGAGAGGAAAGGGAGTATTTTTGTCAATAAACGGAAAACATGAAATTCTCTATAATTCTCCTTTGTCAAGAAGAAAAAAACTTCTCAATCCTTAATCATTGTCACACGTAGAAAGATGAGAGGTATTGAGGGGAGGGAATTAGAAATAACTCCCTCTGTTCTAAATTTCAAAAAATTAAAATTAAATTAAAATTAAATAAATTAAAACTATTTTCAATTTATTTAAAAAATATAATTATACATTAACTAACTTAACATATAATATATACTTACTATATGTTATATCCAATATAACATATAACCTCTAGTTTATATTATATCAAATACAATGTAATATATAGTTTTAAATTCCTTCATCGATGCATGATATTTAATATATATCACATTTATACTAAACTTAATTATATGAATCCAATTAACATAACTAATATTTGAATCATATTCAAATATTTATTTCCTCTCAAATAATGTATCAAATACATTATAGTAATTATATCATATATAATTAAATTAATTATATCACAAATAATTAATTCCCACATTTAATTTGAACAATTCAAATTAATCCAAAATTGATTTTCATTAATTCCCCATTGAGCTACAGAGGGGACCTCATGGACCTGTAGATTGAAGATCCAATGGTACTCGAATAATTAATTAAACTTTTTAATTAAATTATTCAACATCCACTAACTGTCAGGCACTCTACTAAAGACCGATAGTTACACTCTTCACTCTACAGATATAGTTATGTGTCCATTGCTTATAACCAGTCAAAAGTGCAATGACCTTTCACAAATTGCTCGTAAGTAGAGCATGGGCAAAAATTATCGTTTTGCCCCTGTAATTACATCTAACTCCTGAAGTACCACTGATCTCTCAAATGAATAATAAGTCATAGTCCAACTATGACCAAACCCATCTCGGGCCAAGAGAGGGTATGGCGCCACATTATTCAAGCCTCGGAATCATCCTTAAGAGAGCAATTTATCTACTTATACTGACATTAGGGATGGAGTGAATTTCGTCTTGTATAACTATGCTCCCAGCACTCCAATCAGACGAATCCCCAAAATGGTAGGCTTATTGAGTCGGCGATCTAGCCACTCTCACCCATACAAATCAAAGGACAATCTTCATAGGCGGAGTTCACAATTTACTCAGGATTCAAGTCA
The DNA here is from genome assembly GCF_027475165.1 of Benincasa hispida. NCBI lineage: Eukaryota > Viridiplantae > Streptophyta > Magnoliopsida > Cucurbitales > Cucurbitaceae > Benincasa > Benincasa hispida. The sequence continues at coordinate 29,604,257 of NC_143485.1, forward strand.
TGTCACCTATGGGTATCCTCGTGAAATGTAAGTCTCTATTATGAACAACGTTATATAATGAAACTAGTCATTTCATGGTTCGATCTTATGCAAACTCCATTGCATAGAACACCCTCACTCACTTGTCTCTACATGAATGACCAGGATTAGTTCATTTGTAGCACTTTTAAACAATTATAGCACCAAAAAAATGGATCGTATTCATAGTGTCAACAGGATAAGGTATCTAGGCTTATCCATCTACTAGAGACCATTTAGGTTATCACTTAAACATGATCCACCTGTATGTCTCTACATACATGTTTAAGCTACAGATGGTCACCTTGGATGATAGTTTATTGGTTTTTGGGTTTAATACTACTCAATGTCAAATAAAATATTTCATATTTTATTAAATAAATAAATTGTTTATACAATACAATTACAAACTATAGGACCCTACAAGATTTAGGGTATCAACCTCAACAAATTTAATCATGCATCTATAAAATACAACCCTTATATTTAATTATGATGCATGTACATGTTTATCCTAAAGTAGGTATTTTGAATCTATATGACATACAATATGTAATACGAATTCAAATATTAATTTAAACATACATCCAATGCATAATTAAATTAATTTAACCAACAAAAATTGGACCAACTTTGGCACCTTAATGTAAAATTAATTAATTAAATGAATATAATTATTATATCAATTTAAAAATTAATAAAATTATTATATCAAATTAATTAATTAATAAGTAAATTAGGTAAAAATAAAATAAAATAGATTCATCCACATCCTCATCGCGGACGCACCGTCCTGGTTCCGTCAAAGTTTGTATCATTCATCCATGACTTCTTCGCATTGTGCTTCACCTCGCAGCGTTGCAATACTGCGATTGCAACATCGCGACCTTATAAGGCAAAATTCCCCTTTTTATACCTTTTCTGCTCTAAACTTGTCTCGAACACCTTCGTTTCTCTCGATCTCTTCTGCAATAGTTGGTCTATCGATCGACGCGGTCTTACAGACTCGAAACAAAAATTAAAATGCACAAAAATATAGTGGGCCCCTACATTTTAATCACATTAAAAGGCAATCTAAGTGCCAAAATTAAAACATCCAATCTTGCAAAACTTCATTCAAAATGAAGATTTAAAGCCCCACCTCTAAACTGATTTTTGCTTCAAAAATACAAAGAACGAAGATGCAAGAAATTTGTTATGACACCAATTGTTGGGATCAAATCTCGATTGAAAGCGTGTGAATGCCTTGCATCTCAAAATTCTATTTGTAAAGAAACAAAAAACAATGTTCTAGAATATAGAAAGATAAACATGTTGAAAGCATGCTTGAGAATAAGGGAAATAAGAAGGAATAACCATTCTTATCTTTGAAGATTCCCGAGCTCCTAGAACGATCCTCTCGCTTTTCTAACGTACACAATCTCGAATACAACATCTCCTCAACAATATTGAACACAACCACAAGAATAACCTTGTTATTCTCTAGGATTCCAATAGAATGATAGGTGGTATCCAACAATTGGAAAAGGGTGAAGAGGAGATAATTCTTTGGAGGGAGTAGAGAGGATTTCTTTGGTGGCTTGGGTAAAAATTGCAAAATGAAATATTACCCTAAAAGCCCCTTCTCCAAGTCTGTCCTAATTTACCCTTGTGCACAATTAATTAAACAATACTTATTTAATTAATTAGCACATTAATTAAATAACTATTTATACATTAAATCCAATTTAACGTATTTATTTAATTACCATAATCATCTTATGTCTATGTGCAACACCTCTCTATTAATTTATTAATTAATTGTTTGTGAATCTAAATCACTTGAGTTAATTATTTGAATCTCATTCAAATATTTCTTTCCATCTTAATTTAAATTATAATACCCATCCATAATCAATTACATATTAATCATATTAATATACAATTTCCTTAAATTGATTTGAACAATTCAAATCATTCCTCTTTAACATCTTTTAGTGAGCTAACAAGGGGACCTGGCAGACCTATAGACCCGGAGCTCCAACAATATGAGATTGAATGGCTAAACTCATTAACCAAATTAATTAATATTCGTTAACTGAGTACACTCCACAAAAGACTCACAACTACACTCTTCTCATTCACTAGAAGAAATTCGGGCTTCAATGTCGGTTGAAAAAAACGGATCTTCAATATTGGTTTTAAACCGACATTGAAGATGGCCTACAATGTCGGTTTAAAACCGACATTAAAGGCCTCCCATTATTTTTTTATTTTTATTTTATCAAAATTTTCATTTCCCTCTCGCGCGCATGAAGGCCTAAATTTCATTTCTCTCAGCTCTCTCACTTTACCAAAACTCAAACTCAAACCCTCGATCGGCTGGTCTCACCTACCAAAACAAACTCTCTCCTCTCTCAGTAGCTGCAAGTTGGTCGTTTGCCTTCAGGTGGGGTTGTCTTCATTGTTGCCTTCAAGTTTCAGGTGAGCTTGGCGTTGTCCAATTTTAGGTGGGCTATCGTTGGTTCTCCGGAGCTGTTCGCGTGGGTTGTATGTCCAATTTCAAGTGAGCCCTTTTATTTCCAGTGGTTGAACCTTTTGATCAACTGCATTAGCATTTGGTATCTGCAATATATTTGTATGAGAGGTACCGAAAAGCTACTTCTTATAAAACTTGTCCGAGTTCTCTGCTCGCATATCGTTCTTCGTCTCTATTTGATTAGTGGTTGCCATGCGTTTCATCATGGCCATAATTCTGTTTGCTTCTTTTGTCAATCCAATAGATCGCCAGGCTTCTACAACTAATAAGATTGTAGATTTCTCAGGTTTAACTTTGCATTCCTCCATTTTTTGAAGCATTTCTTCTGCTTTCCATGGTTGTTTTGCCTCTCCATATCCCCATATTATAGTCTTAAATGTCTTCAAATTAGGAGAAACTCCATATTCACACATGTTGTTTAAAATATGTATGGCGTTATCCATTCATGGCCTCCTTTAGTCTACCTTCCTTGCAATATCCACAAGCCACAATGTCGCAAGTCCGCTGATTAGGTTGAGTATTGTTATCTTGCATCAGTTTAATAATCTCTTCAGCTCGATCTGTTTCTCCACTCTGAGCATAAGCAGTTGCTATGGTGTTGTAAGTAACAACATCTAGTTTGATTCCCAGGGCTACCATATTTTGCACCACATTCCATGCCTATGCTATTTTCTTCTTCTTACACCATGCTTTGACGGGTACATTACAAGTTCTCAGATTGAGTTTCAAATTTTCCTCTTTGTACATCAAGTCCAGCAGTTCTATAGTTTCTTCAGGCTTACCGGCAATGCCATATCCTTTTATCAAAGTGTTGAAAGTGCTTGTACCTAGCCTTAGTCCACTAGCCTTCATTTTTCTAAAAGTTAGCATGGCTTCTTCTACATTACCAGCTTTGGAAAAAGCATTAATAACAACATTAAAAAATATAGAGTCTAGAATCAGTGTATTGTTTTGTTTGTTTGGTTGATTCTTCTTTATTGTTTTGTAAAATTGTATCGTATTGTTTTGTTTGGTTGATAAAATGATCTAATAGGCACATTGTTTAGGTTGTAGATTCTAAAAAATGAATATAAATTTACCTTTACAGGTTTCCATTTTGGAGAAGACCGATAGTGTTGGAGAGTTGATCTTATGGTGTAGAGTTGATCTTTTTGTAGGTCCCTTTAGTTTCTTAGAGTTGATCTTAAAAGTCTAGTTGTTCTAAATTTGTTGATGTTGCATATTTTACAATCATAATTTTATACTTTTAAATTTTCCCTTGTTATTGTTTTTTTTTTTTTTTTAGATTAAGTTACATATTTTACAATCATGGATAAGTCATGGATGAAAATGAATAGAATGTCAGCTGAGTATGGTTTAGGGGTTGAGGTGTTTATTAAAAATGGTCTACAACATTCAAATATACTGAACGTCATGAGTTGTCCATGTTTGAAGTGTGTTAATGCAAAGACTCTAGATGTGAACAAAATAAGAGAACACTTATTTTTTAATGGTATAGATCAAAGTTATCAGACATGGATTTTTCATGGTGAATCATTACCGATTAAGAGAAACAATGAAAATGTGTCTACTAGTGAAAGAGAAGAAGTTGATGAGGATGATGTTGATGTTGATGACACAATTGGAATGTTTGAGGCTGCATACAATAACTATTTTAGTGGAAAATCCGATAATTTTGAAAAATTATTAGATGATGCGAAGAAACCATTGTACCCAAATTGTAAAACTTTTTCCAAAATATCTACATTGGTAAAGTTATATAATTTAAAAGCTAAATTTAGATTGAGCGATAAGAGTTTCACTGAGTTGTTGGAATTAATTCATGAAATTCCAACTTCTACTTATGAAGCAAAAAAGATGTTGGGTACTCTTGGAATGAAGTACAAGCAGATTCATGCATGTAGAAATGATTGTTGCTTATTTAGAAAAGAACTCTCTAATGCAATTGTATGCCCCATTTGTGGTACGTCAAGACGAAAGCTTCAAAAAAATTTAAACGAAAGGGCTAAGAATATCCCAGCAAAAGTCATGTGGTATTTCCCCCCAATTCCAAGATTTGAAAGAATATTTCGAACTAAAGAGATTGCAAGTTTTTGACCTGGCATGCTAAAAAAAAAGAAACAGATGGTTTATTAAAATATCCCAAAGATTCCCTATCGTGGAAAAAGTAGACAATTTGTGGCCAGAGTTTGGGTCAGAACCTAGAAATCTTTGTCTTAATCTTTCAACAGATGGGGTAAATCTACCTGGAGATCTGAGTAGTAGATATAGTTGTTGGCCAGTGATGTTAGTGACATACAATCTACCTCCATGATTGTGCATGAAGCGAAAAAATTTTATGTTGACTGCACTAATATTTGGTCCTAAACAACCGGGAAATGACATAGATGTTTATTTAGCTCCGTTAGTAGATGACTTGAAAAAACTTTGGAAAGATGGGGTAGAATGTTACGATGCATATGAAGAACAACGTTTCATGCTTAAAGCCATTTTATTATGGACTATTAATGATTTTCCTGCGTATGGTAACTTGTGCGGTTGTACAGTTAAAGGATATCATGCATGTCCAATTTGTGGAGAGAATACTTCATCCACTAATTTACCAAAAGGGAAGAGGATGGCATATCTCGGGCATCACAAGTTTCTACCCCGCCATCATCCATATAGGAAACAAAAAAAAACTTTTAATGGTGCACAAGAATTAGAATTTGGTTCAGAACCATTGAATGAGGAAGAAATTCTTGTAGAAACAAGTAAGTATCAATATTCATTTGGTAAGAAAAGTATCAAAGAAAAGAACAGTGGAGATAACACTTCAACTTATTGGAAGAAAAAAATCTACTCTTTTCGAGTTAGAATATTGGAAGTATCTTGACGTGCGACATTGATTAGATGTGATGCACATTGAAAAGAATGTATGTGCAAATCTTATTGGCACATTGCTTGATATTCCTGGTAAAACAAAAGATGGAATAAAGACTCTATTAGATTTTGTAGAATTGAACATTAGAGCAGAGTTAGCCCTTCAAGTAGGATTTTTATCTCCTACATGTTATACATTAACATGAACTGAGAAATTGAGCTTTTGTAAGGTACTATCAGAAATTAAAGTAGCTGAAGGCTATTCATCGAACATTCAAAGTTTAGTGTCGCTCACAGATTTGAAACTTTACAGACTTAAGTCGCATGACCATCATGCTCTTATGCAACAATTATTACCGGTAGTCATTCGTGATATTTTACCCAAACAGTAAGACTTGCAATTACTCGCTTATGCTTCTTCTTTAATGTTATATGTTGTAAGGCGATCGGTTCATCTCAGTTAAAGGGTATGCAAGAGGATATCGTTGTCACTCTATGTCTCTTAGAGAAGTATTTTCCTCCATCATTCTTCACAATAATGATACACCTTGTAGTGCATCTCGTAAGAGAAGTTGAGTTTTGTGGACCTGTTTATTTGAGGTGGATGTATTCTTTTGAACGATACATGAAAGTGTTGAAAACTCATGTACGAAATAGAAATCGACCATAAGAATGTGTTGGAGAAAATTATATTGTTGAAGAGACTATAGAGTTTTATTCTGAATTCGTATATGGTGTTAATTCTATTGGGCTAAACTCATCAACAAAGAAAGCGAATTCAAACATTGATAGAGCATTGTCAATTGCTTCTTTTATCAGATCGAGTAAGGATGAGTTGGATCAAGCTCATCTTTATGTCCTTCAAAATGTAAATGATGTGCTTTCTTACGTCGAGTATGTAGATCTTCATATTATTCTTATTTTAGTTACTCAATTATTCAATAATCTACTAACTTTGTCATTTATAATAGGCAACATATGGATATTTTGTCTAAGCTCAATTCTAGTAAAAATAAAAGTAGAAAGTGGCTTCAAAAAGAGCATAATCGTACATTCAGTCGGTGGTGTCCACACGGGTAATCTCTAGAGACCTACTATTTGATGTATAATTAAATGTTAACTACTAAAATATTATGAAATATATCATAGGTTGCACTAGCTCTCGAATTACCCAAAAATTCCATATCGCCTTTTTTGAGATGGATAGCTAATGGACCTTGTCCAACTGTGGCAAAATATTCTGGTTATGTGGTCAATGGTTACCACTATCACACAAAGAATCGTGATGATGTTAGAAGGGATCAAAATAGTGGAGTTAGTATAACGGCTACCACAATGCAAGTCTCTAGTGCTAAGGATAAAAGGCCCATCATGTCAGATATGAACTTTTATGGTGTAATACAAGAAATATGGGAGCTGACTATCATGGATTATCATTTATTTTATTCAAATGTAATTAGGTTGAGAATAGAACTGGAGTCAAAACAGACGAGTTTGGGTTTACTATTGTGGACTTCAATCATATTGGACATAAATCAGACCCATTTATTTTAGTCTCTCAAGCAAAACAAGTGTTTTATGTAGAAGACCCCGCAAATTCGAGATGGTCAATTGTTTTAACATCTCCATAACGAAAAATTGAGGATGATTTTTATGAAGATGAAATAGGAGATATGCTACAAGAGTGTGGTTATGGAGGTATGCAAAGAATGCCCAATGTTGATACATTTACTGAGATTGATGATACAACATCCACATACATTAGACCTGACTGTAAGGGTCGATGGGTTGATAAATAATGTATTAAACATGGTATGTCATTTACTATGGTTATATGTATTTAAATATTAAGATTATATGTTTTTTGTGTGAGTAATATTTTATTTTATTTTATTTTATTTATTTATTTATTATTATTATTATTATTATTTTTTTGTAGATTGACATGGAAACTTCAACAAGTAGATGTGAGGATGATAGAAATATGATCCCACAAAAACATAGTAGAATAAGTATACCACGTGGCCCAACTATAATGTCTAAGTTGGCACAAATAAGGGCATCTAGGCAATGGTTGACCATCGATTATAATGAACATGGACAACCGGTTGGATTTGGAGCAAAGAAGATGCAGAGTTATATAGGAGTTTGTGTTCGACAACAAATTCCTATAATGTATGATTCTTGGAAAAAAAGATTCAAATCATTTAAAAGACAAACTTTTTGATTGTGTAGCGGTATGTTTTCTAAACTTTTAATTCATTTGCATAGTAATTTATTAGTTTATTGTTTAACTACTTTTTTCATTATGCAGATGTCGTTCAATGTGAACTCTAAGTCCAAACATTGTATACTAATGTCTGCATCTAGGAAGTTTCGGACTTTCAAGACAACGTTGACTCAAAAGTTCATACTTCCATTTAAGAATGTACCCTCGGTCTTGCAATTTCCACTGCAACAATATTCTCATATAGAGCAAAATCATTGGACATCGTTCGTCAATGAACGATTGAGTGAAGAATGGGAGGTAAGTCATTCACAATAAATTATATGTCAACATTATCATTGTTTTGATAGGTAACTTCAACTAGATTTGTTGTACAGAAAATCAGTCGTGTTCAAAAAGAAAGAAGTGTGAAATGGGTATATAATCACCACATTTCTCAGAAGGGCTATGCGAATCTTGCCCAAGAATTAGTGAGTTATTCGACTTAAATTAAATATTTTATTCTAATATGTTTATGCTAATTAAATATGTATGTTCATATAGAACCTATCGAATGACCCTTCTTATCGGGCGACTTTATGGAAAGAAGCAAGAAAAGGAAAGAATAATGAATACTTTAATGAAGTTACTCGAGAATGTGCCAATCGGATTGTAAGTATATATTATGAAAAATTTAAGATGACATATATATAAGTTTAAGATGATATAAATATTATGTGAAAATTGTAATATGTTTTACAGGATAAATTGACTGAAGTTCATGAAGGTGAAGATGTTCTCACCGAAGCATTGGGTACGGAAGAACATTGGGGACGTGTTAGAGGAATGGGTGATTTTGTTTCCCATTCTCAATATTTCAAATTAGTAAAACCAAAGTCCTCTATGAGCGAAGAAATTTAAGGTGGCTCTAGTCAAACAATTGTTCGACATGGTAAAATGTCAAGAGAAAGAAATCACAGCAAAAAATCTCATCAGTTCAAATCATCTGTTGGAAGTGTTGCAATAAGTACATCTGAAGAAGATACTGAGAAGATGTCTAAAGAAGAAGATACTAAGAAGATGTCTAAAGAAGATTTGAAGGTAATTTATTTATTGTGACGTTTAAATTTTAATCATATTGTACGTACTTAACCATACATGACATAAGGTCTTTTAAATTTGTTAAGGGGACACCATGCCACTTGGCTATAGGAACTATAGATAATACTGTTGCAGTAGCCACATCATTTGATGATGATGTGTCATGCTTAACTGTTAAAGTTCTGATTGACATTGTCATTGGAGAAGATTTGCCTATACCAATTCCTGTGAAGGGTAAAATAGAGTTCTTAAAGCAAGCAATGAGCAACTTCGTAAAATGGCCTCGTGAACTTGTAGTTATGGTTGACGAGAAAAAAGTATGTTTCCTTTTCAATTTATGAGTTTGGTTATTTATTATTTTTCCTACTTTGAATTTTTGTAACTTTGGTTATGGTAGGATCATTCACCAATTAAGAGCTTCAGTCAGTCCTCTAAATATGCTAAGGCTAATGGTACTATCAAATTATTGAACGGACATGCCATGCATAATATGAACGATGTAGACATGATCCGTATCTCTTTGGATGAGCATATATTTGGAAGAGACAAATTTATTTATTTAGGCTGTGATGATCTGCTCCAATATTGCAATATGGTTGAAATAGGCTACATGTGTATTTTGACATACATTGCGTAAGTATTACTCATCTATATTCACTCATGTATACTTTGTTTCATGTTGATAAATAATAACTTTTACTTTGTCTAGGTATCTTTGGGATGAATGTGGTCGTGATATTACGAATAAGTTTTTTATAATTGATCAAGCAAGAATATCACCACACGTGAAGTCTCAAGATATCCGATCCAGAAATTTAGCCAATCAACTAGAATTAGCTAATTTAGACCAATTAGTCCTCATTCCATATAACACAGGGTAAGTAGATACAAGTTCTTAAGTTATTTTTAATTTGCATTATACATGTACTAATATTTCAAAATTGTTGCTTATTATAGTTATCATTGGATATTGATTGTAATCAATCTACAAGAAAATTGTGTTTATGTTTTGGATTCTCTTCGAAGCAAGGTTCAAGAGGATTTTCATGGAGTTATAAATATGTAAGTGTAATTAAACTTTCTTAGTTCTTAATTGAAGTATTTATGTTTAACTAATGTTTTTAAACTTTTTAGTGGATTGAAAACATGGCAAGCCAAGCACGATCTCCAACACTATCGATCTTCTCCAAAATGGAAACCTATAAAGGTAAATTTGTATTCATTTTTTAACAATTTATGTTCATTCGACTTCTTTATAACAATTTAACAATTGTTTTCAACTTCTTTATATGCAGTGCCCTCGTCAATTAGATTCTGTAGTATGCGGGTACTAAGTGCAAAAGTATATACACGAAATAGTGCATAATCCTACTACTCCCATTACTAGCCTCGTACGTAAATTATTTATTTTTTTATATAATGCTAGCTTTAATTTAATAAATGGACGTAGTCTTATGTTGAATTTGTCTTTTTTTTTTCCTTTTTGTAGTTCAATACAAAAGATGCATATACGCAAGGAGAGATCGACATAATTCGGACCCGATGGGAAAGTTTTGTTGGCCGATTTGTGTAAGGATGTAATTCTTGTTTTTTGTCTCAATAGAATGTAAATGGTAGCTTAGAATGAATTTGTGGATAAATTCATAGGTGGAAGACATGATCTGTTTATTATTGGAAGTTGTATTCATGGTATTGTGATTCTTGTTTATTCATGGAATAGTACTACTTCATATTTGTGAATGAGAGAAATAATGGCTTGGTTTAAGTATTCTATGAAAGTTTGGTTCTGGTATTGTGATTCTTGTTTGTGGATAAATTCATAGGTGGAAGACATGATCTGTTTATTATTGGAAGTTGTATTCATGATGTTGTGATTATGGTATTGTGATTCTTATTTATTCATGGAATTAGTACTACTTGATATTTGTGAATGAGAGAAATGATGGTTTGGTGTAAGTATTCTATGAAAGTCTGGTTCTGATATTGTGATTCTTGTTTGTGGATAAATTCATAGGTGGAAGACATGATTTGTTTATTATTGGAAGCTATATTTATGGTATTATGATTATGGTATTGTGATTCTTGTTTATTCATGGAATTAGTACTACTTGATATTTGTTAATGAGAAAAATGATGGCTTGGTGTAAGTATTCTATGAAAGTTTGGTTCTGGTTGGCTTGGTGTAAGTATTCTATGAAAGTCTGGTTCTGGTATTGTGATTCTTGTTTGTGGATAAATTCATAGGTGGAAGAAATGATCTGTTTATTATTGAAAGTTGTATGTATGGTATTGTGATTCTGGTATTGTGATTCTTGTTTATTCATGGAATTAGTACTACTTGATATTTGTGAATGAGAGAAATGATGGCTTGGTGTAAGTATTCTATGAAAGTCTGGTTCTGATATTGTGATTCTTGTTTGTGGATAAATTCATAGGTGGAAGACATGATCTGTTTATTATTGGAAGCTATATTTATGGTATTATGATTATGGTATTGTGATTCTTGTTTATTCATGGAATTAGTACTACTTGATATTTGTGAATGAGAGAAATGATGGCTTGGTGTAAGTATTCTATGAAAGTTTGGTTCTGGTTGGCTTGGTGTAAGTATTCTATGAAAGTCTGGTTCTGGTATTGTGATTCTTGTTTGTGGATAAATTCATAGGTGGAAGACATGATCTGTTTATTATTGAAAGTTGTATGTATGGTATTGTGATTCTGGTATTGTGATTCTTGTTTATTCATGGAATTAGTACTACTTGATATTTGTGAATGAGAGAAATGATGGCTTGGTGTAAGTATTCTATGAAAGTCTGGTTCTGATATTGTGATTCTTGTTTGTGGATAAATTCATAGGTGGAAGACATGATCTGTTTTCTATATTCTGGTCTGAGTTTGTGATTCTCTGGTTTATTGTTTGATGGACTATTCATATGATATTGAAGATTCTATCTGTTTTGCATTCATGAGAGAAATATTATGATTCGGTATTGTGATTCTTGTTTATTCATGGAATTAGTACTACTTGATATTTGTGAATGAGAGAAATGATGGCTTGGTGTAAGTATTCTATGAAAGTTTGGTTCTGGTTGGCTTGGTGTAAGTTTTCTATGAAAGTCTGGTTCTGGTATTGTGATTCTTGTTTGTGGATAAATTCATAGGTGGAAGACATGATCTGTTTATTATTGAAAGTTGTATGTATGGTATTGTGATTCTGGTATTGTGATTCTTGTTTATTCATGGAATTAGTACTACTTGATATTTGTGAATGAGAGAAATGATGGCTTGGTGTAAGTATTCTATGAAAGTCTGGTTCTGATATTGTGATTCTTGTTTGTGGATAAATTCATAGGTGGAAGACATGATCTGTTTATTATTGGAAGCTATATTTATGGTATTATGATTTTGGTATTGTGATTATTGTTTATTCATGGAATTAGTACTACTTGATATTTGTGAATGAGAGAAATGATGGCTTGGTGTAAGTATTCTATGAAAGTTTGGTTCTGGTTGCTTGGTGTAAGTATTCTATGAAAGTCTGGTTCTGGTATTGTGATTCTTGTTTGTGGATAAATTCATAGGTGGAAGACATGATCTGTTTATTATTGAAAGTTGTATTTATGGTATTGTGATTCTGGTATTCTGATTCTTGTTTATTCATGAAATTAGTACTACTTGATATTTGTGAATGAGAGAAATGATGGCTTCGTGTAAGTATTCTATGAAAGTATGGTTCTGGTTGGCTTGGTGTAAGTATTCTATGAAAGTCTGGTTCTGGTATTGTGATTCTTGTTTGTGGATAAATTCATAGGTGGAAGACATGATCTTTTTATTATTGAAAGTTGTATGTATAGTATTGTGATTCTTGTTTATTCATGGAATTAGTACTACTTGATATTTGTGAATGAGAGAAATGATGGCTTGGTGTAAGTATTCTATGAAAGTCTGGTTCTGATATTGTGATTCTTGTTTGTGGATAAATTCATAGGTGGAAGACATGATCTGTTTATTATTGGAAGCTATATTCATGATATTGTGATTCTGGTATTGTGATTCTTGTTTATTCATGGAATAGTACTACTTCATATTTGTGAATGAGAGAAATGATGGCTTGGTTTAAGTATTCTATGAAACTTTGGTTCTGGTATTGTGATTCTTGTTTGTGGATAAATTCATAGGTGGAAGACATGATCTGTTTATTATTGGAAGTTGTATTCATGATATTGTGATTCTGGTATTGTGATTATTATTTATTCATGGAATTAGTACTACTTGATATTTGTGAATGAGAGAAATGATGGCTTGGTGTAAGTATTCTATGAAAGTCTGGTTCTGGTATTGTGATTCTTGTTTGTGGATAAATTCATAGGTGGAAGACATGATCTTTTTATTATTGGAAGCTGTATTCATGGTATTGTGTGATTCTTGTTTATTCATGGAATTAGTACTAATTGATATTTGTGAATGAGTGAAATGATGGCTTTGGTGCAAGCTGTATTCTATGAAAGTTTGGTTCTGGTATTGTTTTGGAAATTTTGGTGGATAAATTCATAGGTGGAAGACAAATATTGATGAGTATATGTAATGGATTGAAAATATTGATTCTTTTTTGTGGATAAATTCATAGTTGGAAGACAAATATTGATGGGCTTTCCATGCAAATTCTTTTATACTCTTTAATAGAAAACAATGATGGACATTTTCTGACCCAACACGAGACATATAATATCGTTTTTAACTTATTTGACCTAAAAAATGGATTCGGCAATGGAATTGGAAAAAAAACGGATAGATTCGGGCTTCAATGTCAATTAAGAATTAAAAAAAAAAAACAAGCTTTAATCACTAAAGATCTTTAATGTCGGTTGCAAGACCTTCAATGTTGAGACTTTCAATGTCGGTTGCAACTGACATTAAAGGTCTTTAATAACACTATCTTTAATATCGGTTGCCAACCGACATTAAAACCCAAATTTCTTCTAGTGATTATAGATATATTTCTTTCTCACTGTAGATATATTTCTATGTCCATAGATATAGACCAACAAGAGAAAATTAGTCCTTCACACTAGAAGAACTTCGGGCTTTAATGTTGATTGACAACCGACATTAAAGATAGTATTATTAAAGCCCTTTAATGTAGGTTGTCTTTAATATTGATGTTAAACCGACATTAATGAGCTTTAATAACACTGTCTTTAATGTCGGTTGCAACCGACATTAAAGCCTTTTAATGAATTTTTCACTCGATATTAAAGCCCATAATCTCTCCGTTTTATCAATTATTGTCCGTTTTTTTAAATTTAGTTGCTAAATCCATTTTTTTGGTCAAAAAGTATAACATAACACATCATCATCGAACATTGTAGCTATGACATATTATTTATGTATGAATTGCAAATCTATTACATTTAATCAACAAATTCTGCTATAAAATTACAATTTAAAAGGCCGTACAATAATTCAGCCATTGAAAACACAAATTACAAGTAATACAAACATTATGAGTTTACTGTCCCTATCCAATTGGTAAGTATGGATCCCTTTATAATTTTTTTTGAACAGACCCCCCCCCCCCCAGCTTCAATAGTGTCTGGTTATAGGCATCTTTGTCTGACCACTGTTGTTCAAAGGATCACAAACAAAAAAGGTTTAAGACAAAGGATTGAAAGTGAAAATGTGATAAGAATTCATATTCAACTAACCGTGTTTATTGAAAATGTGTATAAATGGTACATTCAAGGCAAAAATTTTTACTAGAGTTCCCCAAGAAAAAGCATAAAGAGGTTGTGATACCAAGTCTTTACTCCTTTGTTGCACCTGCAAAACAAGAAAACTCAATAATTGTATAAATGAGAGAATCTTCTTTTTAAAACTGTGAGTCGTCAACTAAAACTTATTAAAACTATGAATCAAACATTCTTTTAGTGTATTTAATTAGCATAATGCACATGTTCTAAAGCCAATCAATCGTTTAATTCCTGCATCTATCGCTTAGCTCCAACAGCCCATCGTGTAGCTCAATCGTTTAGTAAACAATCTCGCGCATAGGCTATCGTTTAGCTATCGCGCCCATCGTTTAGCGCTAACACCTTATCGTCTAACGCATTTTCCTATCGCTTAGCATTCTGCCTATCGTGTAGCATGTTTGCTCATCGTCTAGCACAGCATGACTATCGTCTAGTGCTCATGCCCATCGTGTAACGCCATCGTGTAGTCTACTGCTTAGCGCCTGCACATATGCTATACGATCGTCCAGCGCCCACCTACACGATCAACGATCGTCCAGTGCCTGCCTACACAATCGACGATCGTCCAGCGCCCGCCTACACGATCGTCTAGCGCCCGTGCATCTGCTATATGATTGTCCAGTGCCCACACATCTCATATACGATCATCCAACACCCGCCTACACGATCGACAATCGTCTAGTGCCCGCCTACACGATCGTCTAGCGCACGCGCATATCTACACGATCGTCTAGTGCATTGCTTAGCTCTACGCATCTACTATACGATCGTCTACCTAATCGTTTAGCTCCCGCATCTGCTATACGATCGTCTACCTCATCGTTTAGCTCCCTGCATTGCTACATGATCGTCCAGCGCCTGCCTACACGATCACCTACCTCATCGTGTGGCGGTACCCATGTGCTACACGATCGTCTACCCAGCACCTTGCACTCAACATTTCGCTTTCACTGCTCTAGCTCACGCATACCCAACACAGGAGCAACTCTTGGCAACTCTTCAACAAATATATCATATACAACAAAACCATTAATCAAATCGAATTTCAAAGGCCATAGACACATAAAAAGGCCCAAATCTAGGAGCAGAGAGACAAATTGAAGTGAAACCACAACTGACTTTCATTGAGACATTTACACAAACAGTTGAGAGGCGTAACATAAGAACAAAAATTGTTGTGAGTTTAAAAGAGGAAAGAGAAGAAGAACATATTGATCTTGACGAACAATGAACGACGAACTTCAGATCTTCAGATCTAGACTTCAGATCGAAGACGAATGGCGGCACACGGATCTGGGTGACTTCAGATCTAGGCGATTGGGTGCAGCCGACGACAAACGAATGAGAGGATCTACACCATGGACGACTGGGTGCGACTTCAGATCTGAGCCAGATCTACACCACGATAGACTCTTCACCCACGATCGACGGATGAATGGCAGACTCTTCACCCAAATCTATACCACGACGGACAATCGACGGACGAAAATCTACACCACGAACGACTGGGTTTGGAAGAGAGAAGTGAGAAAGAAGAGGGTCTGAAGAGGAAAGTGTGAGAATGAGAGGAAAAAGAAAATAGGGAGATAATGAAGAGGGAAAAAATTTTGGGGGAAGATAGAAAATAGAGGAAGAGTGAAGAAGGGAAAATTAAGCGGGTCATTAATGTCGGTTTAAAATCGACATTAAAAGTGATGTCGGTTTAAAATCGACATTAAAGATCTGCTTTTTTTTAAAAAAAAAAACCGACATTATACATCTGATTTCACTTTTTCAACCGACATTAAGGCCCAAAATTCTTGTAGTGTCACGAATGTTCATAACGCCAACTGGATAAAATTACCATTTTACCCTTGGGTTACCTCTAACTTCTTAAGTACTAATGCTTCTCTAATGAACAACCTTTTTATGTTCCAACCAATAAACAAAAACCCCTCTCAAACCATTAAGAGGGTAGGGCTCTTTGTTCAAGTTCTGGAGGCACCATTTAAGGGAACACTCGTCTACTTACCCTGAAATCAGGAAGAAGTGAATTCCATCTTGTAGTATTATGTTCCCGGCTCTCTACTCGGTCTTGTCCCCAAAATGGTAGGCATGTTGAGTTGGAAAATTGGCCGCTCTCACCCATACAATCAAAGGACAATTCCTCATGAATAGGAGTTCATAATACACTAAACATTAAAACTAAAATTCCTAGGTCATCCAATTGACATAGGAACCTAACTAGTTAACAATGTTACATCTAGTGGTTACTATTTCATGGTTGGTCTTATGCAAATTTATTGCATAGGATACCCTCACTCGTATGTCACCTACACGAACGCGTTGGATCATTGCATTTGTATCAAATACAAAGTGGATCGTATACATAGTTTCACCAGGATAAGGTACCCAACCTTACCTCTATATTATAGACCTTTTAGGCTGTTTCTTGAACATTGATTTCTATATTTCTTTACATACAGTTCAAGACTTATAATGTAACTCTAGATGTTAGTTTATTGGATTTAGGGTTATTAGGACAAAATAGAATACATAACAATCAATAACATTTATTGAATTAACATTGATAACTTTTTATTGATGACAATCAATTAATAGCATTTACTACCTACGAGTGCTTGGGCATAAAATCCAACAGCATGAGATCACATGCATATAGTTTTTCCATTTAAAAAAGAAACTAAATCACAACAGTCCAAACAAAGAACAATGGAGAATAAACATTATATTCAACATGCTATTGAAGATGGAGAGAAGGGAAAACGTAGCTCACCTTTGTATAATCCCAAACTTCTCGAAAAATCCCATTTCTTTGATCACGAATACCTTTTCACGATCAAGGACACCACCATAAAAATAACCTTGTTATTTTCTAGGATTCCAAGGATTGGATGAGTGGTCTCCAATACTTTGAATATAAAGAGTTAGAGAGAAAATGGTGTAAGAGTAGAGGGGATTTTTGGTGTGGAGGCTAGGTATTTTGCACAAATTAAATCCTTGCATTTAAGGATATATTTATAAAGAGAAGGGTTAAAACCCTTTTCCACATATTTCTTTTTATACCATTAGTGCTAATTAATTAATAACCCTTATTTAAGTAATTAATTTGCACATCAATTAAATAACCATACATTAAATTTTATTTAATATATAATTAATTAATTAACAGAAAAAAATCATATATTTTTATGTATCCACCTCTCTAACATCATAATAATTAATTATTCATGAATCTAATTCACTTGAATTAATGTTTAAATCTCATTCAAATAGTTCTCTCTTATATAATTTGAATTATAAATCGCATCTATAATTAACCATTATATATTAATCTCACTAATATAAAATTCCCTCAATTGATTTGAACAATTCAAATCATTCCTCATTACTATCCTTTAGTAAGCTAACAAGGGTACCTTACGGACCTACAAATTATCGTTTATAACTACAGTTGAGTCAAATTATCGTTTTACTCCTGTAGTTACATTTAACTTTTTAAGTAGCACTTATTCCTTTATTTAACAAAAAGTTTGTAGTCCAACTATAAACTAATACCTCTCTGGCCAGTAAAAGGTTGAGGCCTCATTGTTTAAGATCCGAAATCAGCTATTAAGGGAGAAATTTATTTACTTTCCCTAAGATCGGGAATGAGTGAATTCCATCTTGTGTAGTTCTGTTCCCAACTCTTTGCTCAGAAAAATTTCTAAAATGGTAGGCTTGTTGAGTCATCTAATATAACTACTCTCACCCATATAGATCAAATGATTGCCCTCATAAATAGGAGTTCACAACTCATTCAAGATCAAGGTCAAGTCATCTATGGTCATCCTAGTAAAATGTAAGTCTCTTTTTAATAGTATTTTATAAAGAGACTATTCGTTTCGTCGTTTGATCTTATACAAACTCTTTGTATAAAATACTCATGCTCACATGTCTCCACATGAATAATCATGATCAGATCATTTATAACACTTAACAACTACTGTAACAACTACTGTAACAACTACAAAGCCGATCGTATTCGTGGTGTCACCAAGATAAGGTACCCAGCCTTATCCATCTACTACAGACCATTTAGGTTATTACTTAAACATGATCCTCCTATATGTCAACTATATACATGTTTTAAGTTACATGAAATAACCTTGGATTTAGTTTATTGGATTGAATTAATGCATTCTCAATGTTAATAAAATACCTTTTATTTTATTAAATATATAATTTGCATTTACAAACTACAAGATACGCAAGATTTAGGATATTAAATCCAACAATCTCCCACTTGTCCTAGAGTGAAAGAGTGAACAGTATCAAATACAATACAATACAATAAACTAGGGCATACAATATACCCACATCATATCCCATTTGCCCTAGATTATATAACTCATTTATTGTAGATCCATGCTTTCCAGATGGCCTAGATTAGCAACGTTGTGCTCCGAGGCAATCTGTGTGATGATCACATCTCTCTGTTGCACTCCTTAATGAGATGATACTTGCACTCAAGTGTTTTCCTTGTTTATGACTTTAAGGGTCCTTGGTGTTTTCCACTGCACCATTATTATTACAATATAGGGAGATGGGCGAATTCATTTTTGGAATGACTTCCAAATCCAACAGAAAATTCTTGAGACAGACCACTTCTTTAGCAACTTCACAAGCAACTACATATTTTACATCCATCGTGGAATCCGCAATGCATTCTTGTTTAATGTTGTGTCATACTATGCCTCATCCATTCAGAGTAAACACTGATCATGATGTGAATTTCCTAGAATCCTTATGTTTGAAAACTAGAGTTAATGTATGCTATAAGGATAAAATTCTTAGTACCATACACAAGCATATAGTTTCTCGTTCTTTTAACATACTTGAGAACGGATTTAACCACTCCCACTGATGACAGATGTACGTTTCTTTTATGAACGGTGTTATATAGAGAGACTATTCATTTTGTGATCCGGTTTTATGCAAACTCTTTGTATAGAATACTTCCATTCAAATGTCTCCACGTGAACGATCAGGATCAGATCATTTGTAGCACTATACAACAATTGTAACAACTACAAAGTAGGTCGTATTCATAGCATCACTAGGATAAAGTATCTAGCCTTATCAATCTATTATAGACTATTTAGGTTATTACTTAAACATGACCCACCTTTATTGAAACCACATACATGTTTTAAATTACATGAAATAACTTTGGATCTTAGTTAATTGGATTAAATTAATACAGTCTAAATGTTAATAAAATACTTTTTATTTTATTAAATATATGATCTATATTTACAAACTACAAGACACATGAGATTTAGGACACTAAATCCAACAGAGTTATAGTCTGGAGAAGCACAAAGCAAGGTGGCATTGCTTACTACACCATGAACGTAGAGTATGCAACAACTTGTGAAGTTTCCAAGGAGATTGTATGGCTCAAGAAATTTTTTGCAAATCTTGAAGTTGTTCCCTATATGTTGAAGCTCATCCCTATTTATTGTGATAATAGTTGTGCTGTGAAAAATTCGAGGGAACCTAGAAGCCACAAGAGAATAAACCACATCGAGCACAAATATCACCTCATCCAGGAGATTGTGCAGCGAGGGGATGTGATTATCTCGAAGATCATTTTATAGCACAATGTTGATGTTCCATTTACAAAGGCTCTCATGGCTAAAGTTTTTTAAGGTCACCTAGAGAGTCTAGGTCTACAGGACATGAATAATCTAGTCTGGGGCAAATGGCAGATGTTACTAGGTATAGTGTATGCCCTAGTTTATTATTTTGTATACTATACTTTTTTTTTTCTACTTTGTATTTGTACAAACCACTAACTTTAGGATAAGTGAGAGATTGTTGGAGTCGATGCCCTAAATATTGTGGGTTTTGTAATTTGTAAATTATTTATACATGAATTATTTATTTAATAAAATAAAGTGTTGTTTTATTTGACATTTAATCTATCTTAACCCAAATCTAATAAACTAAGATCCTAGGTTACTTAATGTGACTTAAACATGTATATGGTGACACAAAAGTGGACCTTTTTAAGCAATACCCTAAATGTAGTATATGGATAAGGTTGGATACCTTATCCTAGTGACACTATGGATATGACTCACATTGTAATTGTTACAATTGTTGTAAACTATTACGAATTATACGAACCTGATCATTCATGTAGAGACATGTGAGTGGAGATATTTTATACAAAGAGTTTATCAGATTAGGCCAAGAAATGATTAGTCTCTTTTTATAACACAAAATGGAATTCACTCCTTCCCAGTCATAAGGTAAGTAGATGAATTGCTCCTCTTAAGGCTAATTTCGAGTCTTGAACAATGAGACACCTCACTCTTTCAGTGGCCAAAAAAGGGTCTAGTTTATAGTCGGACTATAACAAATTATACATTAGAGGGATCGATAGTATTTAAGGAGTTCGATGTAACTTCGGTGTAAAATTGTAATTTGACCCAACTATAGTTATGAGCAATTTGTGGAGGGTCAACTTACTATTGATTGGTTATATCAATGGACATAGAAATATATTTACAATGCGTAAAGTGTAGTTGTCATTCTTGAGTGGAGGGACCGACAGTTAATGAATGTTGATTAATTTAATTAAAGAGTTTAATTAATTAATCTCATATCATTGAAGCTTCTAATCTGTAGGTCCATAAGGTCCCCTTGCTAATTAATTTTAAGATATAAAATTAATGTAACGTATACGGGTACATTATAATATAAAGCTTGACGGGAGAGCTAAATATTTGAATAGGATTCAAGTATTAATTATATGAATGAGATTCATATAAAACTATAGAATAAAATTAATGTGAATAAAATTCATATTAAAACTGTGGTTTATGTGAGAGAATATTTTTTGAATATGATTAAAAAATATGATGTTTATATTAAATGTGATTTAATATGAAGTTTTAAATTTAATTACATTAATTTAGATTTAATGTATTTCAGATGAGGAATAATTCCCTTGGGAATTACTCAACGTCATAACTGAATAACTCTCCCCTTCTTCTCTCTTACACATAACAAAAGACAGATAGGTTTTTTGTTAGGAATTACAGAACGTATTTTGTTCTCTGCAATTTTTTCTCTCCCAAGATTTCTCTCATGAAACTCCCATTCCCTCACAAAAGTTTAAGAGTCCACACCTCATTCGAGTTCTTATCTTTAGAATAGTGAGGAAGACTGGTTGGTGGTGCCTTTGAGTTCCTGTTCACTGAAGTCATTATTCTTGCTTTTAGAGAGGAAAAACAAGAGGAGGTTTTCTTAAAGGGTAAGCATTTTTTCTTCCCTTTCTCTTTGTATATTAGAAAGTATGCTTATAGGTTTATAATTATGTTTATCCTTCAATATATGTCTCTGGTATTGAGTTCTTTCCAAAACATAATTCATTGACAAAAGGCAATCATTCGCTTCCATTGAGGAAGCAAATCCTACCGTTCATTCATTTAATGTGTTTATTTGATGATTTTACAAATCCTGAACATCTCAGAAGTAAAACGGAGTGCTAGAGAAAAACAAAGTGTTAAAATAAACAAAATCGTAGCTCAATTGCATAAATGGGGATAGAACGGCCAAAATTACGAAATTTCCCCTTAAGGAGCATAGGGCAGTAGCGTAGGGACACTACTACAGAAATTGGATTACTTAACATTTTTTCAATATCAAGTAAAGAGTATATTTGACACTTGTAAAAGCGTCAACTATTCGAGTGTCAAGTATAGTGTGATAGCTTGACTCCGAAAAAATGCCAAGTATTATGTTTCTTGATAAAATTTTCGTATCAAGAAAGATAATGCACTTGACATTGGTGGTATGCCAAGTTTATTCGAGTGCCAAGTATAGTGTGATACTCTTTGATGTTTTTTATGTGTCAAGTATATGACTTTTTGTTTTCAAATTAAATGCCCCAGTCAATATTCTCATTTTCTGCTTTGTATTCCAACAATACAATTACATCAAATAAATCAACATTATACATTTAAGATCTATCAACTCAATATATTCACTAAAAATCCATATGTTCAACCATAAACACTCCTCACAAATTACAACAATATTTCTCTTTCACATGTACATGCACAAAATAAAATCTCAACTATTGCTTTTGTAAACAAAACTCAACTTTCAACAAACACAAAAGTGACAAATTATTTAATAAATAACCTCTCAACAAAGTACATTATTTAATCTATATATTGAGCTTTGAAGTCTAAAGATTGAGAACTAAGGGTCAGGCAAACCATGTTTAAGCAAGTCAACCTACAAAATAGAATAAAGGGCGATAACATCAAATTTCAAAATATATAAATAAGTGTTAAATACAACAATGTAATCCAACCGACGAAAAGTTCAATAATAATGGTTAGAAAATGCAAATTCCAACAACTATGTAACAATTCCAAAAGAGTTTCAAGGCCTTAATACTTATCAAAACATCCAAACATCGTTAACTTTGTTGGGCAGTGTCTCCAATCCCTTGAAATCTTTGAATTGAACATCAAAAATTGAAAATAACTCAATTATTATATCAAAACTTCAATAGGTAACAAAGAACTATTAATATTAACCTCCAAACTTACCAAAACCTTGTCAAGATCGGTCTCAAACCTATTGGACAACAACTCAACTCCTTCCAACACTTCAAAATCAATCTCATCATTAAACATTCAAATAAGCAAATCATTACAGAAGATGATACATTAAAACCCAAATCACAAATTCATTCAAATACACCCAAAACATTTTCCCGAAGTGTTTGCTCAAATCGATGCTTCAATCGAGCCTCGAGCAACTTTCCTGAAAAGAAGAAAAAAGGAACAGAACACTCATACACTGATTTATTTGTCGAGTCTGAATATACATCAAACCAAAGTTTAATAACAAGTTACTAAAAGTTACCAAAATTTGCCAAAGTCAAAACATTGCAACCCCGCACAACACGCTACAAATCTTCAAACTTCACTACAACCTGAATTTATGACCCAAACATAATGGATTTTTATCAGAACTAACCCAAAATCAAACAATAATCAAGATTATGCATATAAACCTACAAAATTACCAAACCTTACCCAAAACAAGGATTGGGGGTATTCGGCTACAGATCTGGGCGGGGCTGGGGCCATTCAGTTACAGATCTAGGCGAGGCTGAAGCGACGGAAGTGGTTGTGGGCGTTCAACTATAGATCTGGGCGGGGTTGAAGCAACGAAAACGTTTGGCTATAGATCTAGGCACGGCTGAAGCGACGGAAGCGGTTGGGGGCGTTCGACTACAAATCTGGGCGGGGCTAAAGACCCGCAAACGATGTGCACAATTGGCCGGCTGCCGCAGTTGAGCAGACGGCAAGGGAACTAAGCAGACGACGAGGGATAGGGCTAGCATAGCTGAGCATGCGACGGAATGAAAAACTTAATAACAGCGGCGCGAACGGAAGCGAGGGGAGAATGAAGGCTAACAACAGCTAGGGTTCTCGGACTCACAGAAGAAGAAAAAAATTGGGGGGAAGGGGAAGATCGTGAGTGAGATGGTGAAGGAGGAGAGAAAGAGTTTTTAATTTGGGAGGGAAATGAAAATAGGAGAGGGAAATATTATTTATTTGATAATTTTGATAGGAGGAAAACCAAATTTGAGAGGGAAATAAAAATAGGAGAGGGAGGGAAATAAAAAATAAAGTCTCTACACGATCGTTGAGTAAAGTAAAGGATGAGAGAAAGAGTTTTTAATTTGAGAGGGAAATGAAAGTAGTAAAGTCTCTAAACAATCGTTGAGTAACACTAGACGATCGCTCACAAACACCCCGTGATCGCTTACCCGAAACTATACGATCGCTTACCATTTTCTATACGATCGCCTACTAAATGTTATACGATCGCCTACCAAATGCTACACGATCGCTTAGTTCTGCTATACGATCGCTGAGTAATACTAAACGATCACCCATAGACACCCCACGATCGCCTATTGGAACTACACGATTGCTTACAAAACATTACACGATCGCTTACCAGTTTCTATACAATCTCCTACCAAATGCTATACGATCGCCTATCAAAAGCTACGTGATCGTTGAGCTCTGCTACACGATCGCTGAGTAACACTAGATGATCACCCACAAACACACCGCGATCACCTACCCGGAACTACACGATCGCTTACAAAACATTACACGATCGTTTACTAGTTTCTATACGATCATCTACCAAATGCTATATGATCATCTACCAAATGCTACACGATCATTGAACTCTGCTACATGATCGCTGAGCTCTACTACACGATTGCTTAGCTCTGCTACACGATCACTGAGTAACACTAGACGATCGCCCACAAACACCATGCGATTGCTTACCCGAAACAACACAATCGCTTACCAGTTTTTATACGATCGCCTACCAAACACTATATGATCGCCTATCAAATGCTACATGATCTCTTAATAGAAGTAGACGATGAGTGGCACATAATTGGAGGCCTATCAAATATCCGAAATATTCCGTCAATCTCTGCTTTTTTAACCCTTTTACTTGACACGAAAAAAATGTCAAATAGAAGTTTCTTATACTTGACACGTGAAACGTGTCAAGTAAGACCTTATATTACTTTACATGAAAATCGTGTCAAGTAAAGATTTGCATAAAAATATCCGAAATATTCCGTCAATCTCTGTTTTTTTAACCTTTTTACTTGACACGAAAAAAATGTCGAGTAAGAGCTTCTTATACTTGACACATGAATCGTGTCAAGTAAGACCTTATTTCACTTGACACGAAAATCGAGTCAAGTAAAGGTTTGCGTGAAAATATTCGAAATATTCCCTTTTTTAACCTTTTTATTTGACATTTTTTTGTCCAAAATCATATTACTTGATGGTTTTTTTCCATAAAAACGTCAAGTAATTAAAAACTACAAGTGTCAAGTAATGTAGATTTTGTAGTAGTGGGATGCCATGCTCGACATATTTTTCTAAGAGCTCAACATTTTGGAATGTAAAGTAGTGCCATGGAGCTGTCCTGTAGTGCACTTTCCTACAAACTTTGACGAAGAAGATGCATGTGCTTTAAAAAGGGGAGTTATCAACCCCTTAGCATCGCGGCGTCTTTGCGATTCTTTAAATAAAAATGTAACCATTTTGTTTATTTTTCCATTTCCAACCCTATTTTCTTCTCCTCTCCACTACAAACACAATCTCCTTATATTTGATGATGATTAAAGGCTAAAGTGTCGGAAAAACAAAAACATGCAGCAGAAGAAAACATGATTATTAAACATTCTAATTTCTTAATTTTGACATCAAAATAAGCATGTTCATAGGGTGTTAAGAAGGTTTCAACACATACCTTTGAAGATCCTTTTCAAACATGAATTTGAACTACAATATTCTCCAATTGAAGTCGTGGACCACCAAGAGATCTTCTCTACTATTTCTCAGCCTTGAATTTGAGAGGTGGAACTCACAATTGAATTGAATTTTTGAAGGAATTGTTGTGGGTTTTCAGAGAGGAAAAACAATTTCTACAGAAACTAGTTTTCAACAGCCTTTTTTTCTCTTCAATCTCCAAAGTGAAGACTTTTATCATTCCCTTTCATGTAGGCACTCAAGAGACCAATCGATGCCACTTAAAATGTATGGAATTATGGGCAAGGTTGTAATTTAGGAGAAAATCCTCCTTACTTCACCAAAAAGTGAAAAAATCCACTACCAAGTTCAAAATTTTAATTTCCATTCTTAATCTTTTAATTTTAATTAATTTAAAATTAATTAAAATAAAAAGTAATATTTAAATTTTTGAAAATGAAATAAAATGAAAATTATTTTTTATTTTTAGTTAATTAAACAAATTCAATTTATTAAATAGTAACTTAATATCAAATATTAAATTAATCACACACCTAATTTTAAACATGAATCCTAGTCATGTAATTAATAACTATCGAGTCACACCACTATAGCTTGATAGTTGCACTCTCCTCACTGTAGATATATTTGTGTCCACTTAATTTAACCATAATCAGTAAATTGAACCTTCACAGGTTGTTCGTAATAACAGCTGGATCAAATGTTGTTTTATCCCCGAAATTACGTCTTGCTCCTTAAGTTTCACTGATTCTTTAATGAACGATTGGTTTGTGATCCAATCACTAAACCGAATCCCTCTCGCACTAATGATATTCACACTCGTACACTCATATTTTTATTAGAGTTCACAATTTCACTTTGTGCCATTTATTTCACGCATTTCCGTTTAATTTGCAATCATCAATCACAACCCTCTGGTTACCGTACTATAAACTTTTCAATTTAAAAATCAGTATCGCCCTCTACAGTCCTCCTTGCTTCACGTTACTACTAAATTAGAATAGGCATGGAGTTATATTTGATTTGGATCATAGGGATTCGACACCCCTGTAGTCCGATTAGAAATGAAGAGAAAACAATCGAGGGAGGAGAGAGAAATTATCTAGATAATTGCAATGGGAGTACTTTTAGGACCAATAATTAAGTGTATAACAACAATTTTAAAGAATGTTGCAAATATAGCAGACTCCTATAAGTGATAGACATTATTGTTGATAGACTCCTATTAAAGATAGTTTATCATTAATAGACTCTGAGAACTAGATCTAAAATTTATTATATAATCTATGCATTATTTTACCTTGTATTATATCTGCTAATACTTTTTGTGTTAGATTGCTATATTTACAACTACCCAAAAAATATTTTTTTATTTTTAATTAAAAATCACATGTTAATATATTTAATTCAAAAGGTTAAAACCTTCCTGACCAAATTACACATCTATTTAAAAAATTATAGGAATAATAATAATAATAAAAAAAAAAGTAATCCTTAAAAAATTTTGATAATACAATAAGTGTAACAGAAGCCAAATTCAACTCTAAATTTTGTGAACAAAAGCATTATGAATCTGCAGGCCTCCCTTCCACTTGCCACTCCAAACTTCATAAAGTCCAAAATACAGCCTGGAATCTCCTGGGGAGCTTGGTGGTGCAACAACTTTGATTTCCAAACCCTCCTCAGGAAAACAAAACTTTGTGGTGTTTGTGGGTTTGTTCCCAAGTTTAGTCTTCTTGAAAATGTAGTTTCCCTTTTTTCCAACCTTAGCCATTATGAAAACCTCAACCTCATTCCACCCAAATGCATCTGGTTGAAGTGATAAATTGAAGCCCACTTTATAGGTCTTGCCTACCTCCACATTATCTGTTGAACATGTCACTTCTAGCCAACTCACTTGCAATAGTTGCACAACTGACTTTGGGTCCTTCCTATGTAAAGTTATAGTATAATCTTGGTAAGAATTTTGAACAAAATAAATCATAATCTACATATGGCTTAATGAGTGAAGACGGCGTACATTCGATGATCAAATTTCCTCGCCTACTAAAAAAAGGGTTAAAATCTTATTTTTATCAATAACCTTTGTTCTATTTTGGTTATTATAATTTCGGATGTTGTTTTCATCTTATGAAAAATACTTAGACATTGATTAGTTGCACCTATCTTTGTGCAGTCCAAGTAGTTGTCCAATAAAAATTTGTCATGTAGTAGATATTTTATTTTTTTTAAAAAAAAAATTGTTAAAAAAAAGGTATACATGGAATTTGGTGCAACTTGGATCTTTGTGTAGCCCAAACAATTACCCATCAAAATTTTTCATGTGACAAATATTTTATTTTAAAAAAATTAAATTGTTTTTAATTGTTTTATGTGTAAAAGAAATGAATGCATAGGAATAGGTACAACCTGAGTGCACATAATCATTTTCTAGAAGTTTATTTTCATGGTTGCATTCTATTTTTTTCTAATGATGTTTCTAATAAAAGTATTATGTAGTAGTCTATGAACTTGGGTGGTATGTTATGTGTATTGAGTAATTTGATTCAAAATTTGAGTTTGCCAATCGAATTTTAATTTTCAAAATTAATGTTGAAGTTGTGATATAATTAAATGTACCATAATTTATCAATTTAAGTTTTTGGGTTATTCAATTATCTTTAAACATGATATCAAAATAAGACATCTTACGTTCAAACTCCTTACAATAATCCATCGACTAAAACTTTTTGGTTGATGGATTTAACAAAAGATATACTTACAAATTAATATTTTGAGGAAAACGCCAGTAACGATTGTCATTGCCCCATGTGATGTTGAATGCTCTTGGATAAAACACGGTTCTGATGCCCTACAAAATTTCAATCATACATATGGACATCAATACCGTTTATATCGTCACCATCCAATAATAACTATAAAATCCTATTTTTAAGCATAATGTCTATTTGATCTTCAAAACTTTTAAGGCAACTTTAATAAATACTACATCTCTATTTTATCCAAAATATTTTCTAATATCACATGGAGTATAGTTGCATTTAAAGCTCAATAGGTACCATGAATCGTAGAAGTTTTAAAAATTTTCAAAGTTAAGTAGACACAAAACGAACAAAAGTACCCTAAAAAAGTATGTAATTTAATAAATTAATGGACAAAATTGGAAAAAATCATTTAAGAGATGAAACTATATGGTTAATTAGAATACCTTGATTGTTTCTATGGCCTTTGGATCAGCATCATAATGGGGTGTTGAAAATTTGGCCATTGAAATAAATAAGAAGAATAGCTCTTTCTTTCTATCTCTTAGGATGATAGCTAGGGAAGTTATGAGGGATGTAGTTGTGAATTGAGGGTTTTATATATGAAGAAAAAGAAAAAGAGAATGTACAATTAATAATTAATGTGTAGAAAGAACATATGCTAAACATTGGAGCAGCTGCTTTCCATAAGCCAATAAAAAATATTGTGTAATGTAAGCCATATGGAACAAGAAGCTTCTAATGTTTAAATATGATGGAAATTGTTAAATGGAAGTTGGCAAAGGAATTAGTTCTCTCCCTTAGATTCTTTAGTATATATTTTAAGTCAAATTATAAAAAAAGGAATTGCTTTACAACGTGCGTTTGTGTGTTGTATATGTTTATTCTTGCTTCAACTTTTTTCCGGACATTGTGAAGGCCTATGTTGGTTCTTAAATTCAGCTTTTGTTTTCAAATAGAGGTAATTGAAAGGACTATTTTGAAATAAAGAAAAATGAGCCGTTTATTTATAAATATAGTAAAATGTTAATGTCTATAAATGATAGATCGTGATAGACATATATCGTGGTCTATTAACATCTATCAGTGTCAGTGATAGATGTATATCGTAGTCTATCATGGTGTATCACTGATAGACAATGACAATATCGTGGTGTATCACTGATAGACGATAACATTCATATTAGAAAATATTTTCAGTAGTTTTAATATTTAAAACAGTTACCCTAATGGAAATTGTTAGGGTTCATCAACTTAATGATTAAGACCTCATTTGATAATTATCTCATTTTTTGTTTTTGGTTTTTGGTTTTTGAAGATGTCTATGTCTTCTCCATTTCTTAAAATGATTTGCATCTTTCTTAAGTACAATGGTTCAATTCTTAGCCAAATTCATATATAACAAAAATAAGTTTTTAAAAGTTTTTTTTTTAAAAAAAAAAATTGGTTTGGTTTATTAAACCAGTGGTAAAATATAGATAACAAATGAAGAAATTTAGAGATGGAAGTAGTGTATATATACTTAATTTTTAAAAACAAATACAAAAAAACCAAATGATTACCAAATAGAATCCAACGAATAGTTTTTGAGAAAAATAATATCCTTTTAGATGCCGAAAAAAGTTTGGATATTGCCTATCGTAGTCCAAATTGCATCCAATAAAAATATGTCATGTGGTAGTTTTTTTTAAAAAAAAAAAATTCTTTACAACAAATGATTTACTTATATGCATTTCTACTTTGTATAAAAAGGGTTGTAACCCTCTAGGTACCTAAGTTTTGAGTCTAGCTTTTATTTAGTCTCTCATATAGTCTTTAGGCTTTTGTTTGGTAACCATTTGGTTTTCTATTTTTAGATTTTGTAAAACCTATAAACATTTCTTCGACCTTTAAATTTATTACTTTCTTATTTACTTTACTACTGCGTTCAATCACCAAGTGAGGTTTTGAAAACTAAAAAAAAAAATAGTTTTAATTTAATTTATTATGATTATTATTATTTTGAATTTGACTAAGAATTCAACTCTTTTACTTCAGAAAAAGGCAAACCATTGTGAGAAAATAGACTTAATTTTCTTAAACAAATAACAAAAAACCTAATGGTCCAAATAGGGTCTTATGTTCTGCATTTGATTTCAATTTAACCCTTATGTTTCAAAATATTATACTTTTAGTCTTCAATTTTTTTACTTTTGTTTCAATTTGATTTGGTTCTTAAGTTTCAAGATTTATACTATTAACATCGATTTTTCACTAATATTCACTCTCAAATTTGACATCCGTGTCTATTAATTAATTTAAAATAATTATGAAATGAAATTTTAAAATTAATTTTCATAATTATGGAAATAATAGTGAAACTTAATTAATTATACTTCTTTTAATTCTTTCAAATTAATTAGTAGGCATTAATAGTAAAGACCGAAAGTGAGTACTCAATGGAAAATCAAAGTTAGTAATGGAAATTTTGAAACATGGGGGCCAAATTCAAACAAAATTCAAACCCGAAGGCTACAATTATAACATCTCGAAACCTGGGAGCAAATTTGTTAAATCAAACTCAATATGTAATGACTGAAGTATATCATTTTGAAACTTATGTACCAAATAGAAACTAAACTCAAAACCTATGAATAAAAAATGTAACCTTCCCTTGTTTTTTTTTCCTAAAAAAAAAAAAAGAACTTTTGTTTAATACAATTATTGTCTTTGTACATCCAAGTTTGGTCAGATTTAATCCTATGCTTTTAGATATTCAATTTTAGACCATATACTTTTAAGAAAGTTTAAATTTAATCCCTATTGTTTGTTTATAGTTGACTTTTTCAAAAAAATTACTTATTAGCATTTTCATTCTAAATTTTGAAAATATATCCATATATTATATTTTTCTTGTATGAAAATTGTTACAATTATTTATCTACTTTTGATAAAAATTAACTTTGAAAGGCTCATTTTAATATTGAATAAAATCACAAGATTAAAATTAGACAAAATTAGACATTTGAAAGCATATATATATATATATATATAAACGTAAATCAAACCTCAAATTCAAGGACTGACTTGGTATTTTAACTTTTTTTTTTATTTCCTTTCTACTGACCTGTCACGATTAAAATTGGAGCTAGCAGTCAACTTGATGACTCATGCACTTTTCAAGAGGTGGCCCATTACATAATCTATCTCGTTTCTGTTTGAATTGACTAGAGAAAAAAATATTTTTTAAAAAAGTCATTTTTATTTAAATTCTTTTGATAAAAACAGTTTAAAATAAACTTTAAAATCATTTCAAATGTTATTTTTAGTGGTTGTCAAACACTTTAATTTTTAAAAATAACTTATTTTCAAAATTAAACATTTGAAAAGTTAAACCAAGCACACCTATATTCTTTTTGACACAATGATTTTAGTGAAAATACATTAGTGAGATCGTATTACTCTTGCAATCTTATAACGTACAACTATACGAGTCAAATTATAATATAGAAATAGTTTGAGATAGTGTATTATCTTTGGGAGATCGGGTTTTAATCTTTTAACTACCGTGAACATCTGACCAAATATTATCTAGGGAGTTATACCTAAATGTGTTTAAACTAAAAATTAAAGCAAGCATGAAATTAAAATCAATCGAATAAGGAAGACTTCATCAAAGAAACACTTTAGAGCTCAATCTTTTTTCACATCAAGTTACTAAGGTAAATCTCTTTGTAATTAGTTTACTAAGCATGATAGTAAGTCTCTTTGCCGCTAATCTATATTGCTCACCATCACTCTTATACATAATACAATAATAGTCAAGTAAATTAGATGTAGTCTAAAGTCCTCTCCATCGAGCAAGAAATTAGACATAAATCAATCAAAGAGTGATCACTTAACCTACATTAAGAACAAACACATGTAGAATGTAATTGACATAAATCAAGTCTAAAGAATTCAATTAAATCTATCGATAATCCAAGAACTAGATCAAAACCCTAGATATTATATGAAATTAGCCAATCATGGTCTTGATAAATAGAATATACATATGAATTACAAATATACATATAAAATAAAGACAAAAGGAAAGGTAAATGAAATTATCTAGTGATCTTACTCTGTCTCCGAAGTAGAATCGCTCCTCGAGCTACTCTTAATTTTCGTCATCAAGCTCTCCGTCAATTTCCCCACTACAACAAATTGGACTTTTCTTGACACGAGAACATTGGCGAAATAGAAAGGTGCGAGAAAAAAGTAGTCATTAAAAGCCAAACTTACACATTTTTTGGCAAAAAACAACTGAAGTTTTTCGGATTTTCCGAAATCTATCATAGTTTTTTAACTTATAAATGAAAATAACAATCATTAATATATAGGAAAAACAAAAAAGACGAAATTTTTCGAAATTTATGACAGTTCTTCGATACGAATCACGTCTCTTCGTTACATAATCTCTCATATTAAATGGTATTTTTTTCAATATGCATCATTCTCTTGTGGCTTCGAGGTTATTTGAGTTTTCCACTACACTACCATTATCACAATAAAGTGTGATGGGTAAATTCATATTTGGAACAACGTCCAAATCTATTAATAACTTCCTAAGCTATACAACTTCATTAGCAACTTCATAAGCAGCTACATATCCAACCTTCATAGTAGAGTTAACAAAGCAACGTTACAACGCTCTGCAGGTCACAATGTTACAACACTCAATGTCAGCATTGCAATGCTTGCTTGCGCAAGGTGGGCGTGTGCACACTTTCTTTCTTTTTTTTCCGTCAATCTACGTAGTGTTGCAACGCTCTCCTGTTTTGCAGCAAACTGATGCTCTCTATCTTCTACCGTCGAGGCAACGTTGGGCTCTCACAAATTCTAGCGTTGCAATGCTGCTTCGATGGAAAAATGGTAATTTTCTCGACTTCTTTTAATTTGATGATTTTTCGCTCGTTTTTTCTCCAAACTTCTTCTAATTTCTCTATATTGATCCTGAGGCTATTTTACTTACAAAATCGGGATATTAAGCAAATTAATAGTATAAAATGAGGGGAATTAATATGTAAAATATAGTTCTTTTCAAGACCTATCAAAATACCCCCAACTTAACTATTGGTCGTCCTGAGCAAGTAAAATTAAAAACAAAGATTCAAACAAAATATGAATCATTTGATTGTTTATTTATTTGTTTGTTCATTCAAATTGATTATAGGCTAGTTTGACATACATAAATATTTCATTCTTAACTCTTTTCTCAACAATCAAGAAAACATCAATACAATACAAGCATTTAGAAGTGTAAAATTTACTAACAATCAATTGAGACTTATTTTTTAAAAGAAAATTATTTTTCTACCAAAATCATGAAAGAAAAGATTGCAAGGTTTTAGTTTATTTAAGACTCTAAGGCTAGTAGAAAGGATCTAACTCTCATTTCTTCTTCGCTCTACACTGCCTCGAGGTTTAAGATATATATAAACTTGTAAAAGAGAGGAAATTCTTAAGAAAAGGGTGTCTTTTATAAACTCACACACACAAATCTTAATTGTTGGCATTTCTTTTACCTAGAGGGATAGCTTGCACACTCACACCGTTGTGAACCTGTCACTCTTTTCTCGTGGGCTATAACTAGACACGATGGAGGTAGCTCTTTTCACCTTTATCTATACACATACACACAAACGTTAATGAAAGTTATGTTAATTTGCAAGCTTACTTGATTAATTTTTTATGCTAGCAACTTTTTTTAGAAGACCCTATTTTAGTCTCTTTGTCTAGACTTGTTACTCTAATAAGATTATTCAAAGCAAAATGATTAAAGAGTCAAAGAATAGTCTTTTTAATGCAACAAGAAGCCACTTTTGATATGGAAGACATATTTCATTAAGAAGTAAAAAATTTTCAATTTCAGAACATCAAAGCAATTATCAAGATATTAGAGCCACAAATCTAATCAAGATATCAAAATATCGAAATGATAGAATCTAAATCTAACAAATCTAAATCTAGTTCATATGCTCAAGGGTTCCAAACATGCATAATTACATATCATCCTAGAGCAAAAATTTTAGTAAGGCTCATTTTCTATGAAAAAAAATATAAAAAACATGCAATGTTTCCCACCGCTAACTTAAAAATTGAGCATTGTCCTCAATGTTTAAACTAAGCATATAAGTTCAAGAAAAAAAAAAAGTAAGGGACATAGAGAGAAACTCCTGATTTGTTGATTTGCTTTATTGAGAGAATGAGAATTCCTTGTTTTTTATATTTTTTAACTTTCCTTTTTCTTGAGTTTACCTACAAAGAAAAATAAAAATGAATTATTCTTTCATTCTTTTATTTATTGACAAAGTATGCTGACAATTACAAAAATAAGAAAATAAGGGAAAAAGAAAAGAAAAAAATGAAAGTGAAAAGAAAGAGAAAATTCGTCTTGTTTTGCAAACTTTTAGCGTCGCTTGCTCGACGTTGGTGAAGAGGGGTATCACATGTATAAGGGATTAGCCAAACGCAAGTCCAATTGGACTTGGTTTACATGCCCTTCGTTGTAGACTTTAAACCTATGCCCGTTCACCTTGAAATTCTTTCCTGTTTCGAGACTTTTAATTTTAACTACACCATAAGAGAAAACATTAGTAATTTCAAAAGGACCTAACCACTTGGACATAAGTTTTTAGGCGTCAATTGTAATCTAGAATTGTAAAGCAATACTTTTTGTCCAATTTTGAAGTTTTTTTTCAACAAATTTCCATGAATAAACTTGGTTTTCTCTTCATAGATCTTGGAGTTTTCATTAGCCTTATGTCTTAGTTCTTCGAATTGTTGTAATTATAAAAGTTTTTCCTCTCTAGCTTGAGTTAAATTCAAATTACCTCGTTTTACCGTCTAATATGCCTTGTGTTCAACCTCAACAAGAAGATGGCACGCCTTGCCATATACAATTCTGTACCGGGTTGTTCCAATAGGTATCTTAAAAGTGGTTCCATAAGCCCAAAGCACATCATTAAGTTTAGAGCTCCAATCTTTCCTTTTCAAGTTAACCGTCTTTCCAAGAATGCTCTTCACTTCTCGATTGAAAATTTTCGCTTGGCCATTTGTTTGAGGATGATACATGGTTATAACTCTGTGGTGTACTCCGTATTTCCTCAATAATGCCTCTATGGTTCTATTACAAAAATGTGTTTCTTGATCACTTATAAATGCCTTAAGAATTCCAAAGCTACAAAAGATGTTATTTTTTAGAAATCCTAAAACAACAAAAGCATCATTAGTCCATGTGAGGCTGCCTCAACCCACCTCAAAACATAATCTATTGCAAGCAAAATGTACATATAACCAAACGAAGAAGGGAATGGGCCCATGAAATCTAAGCCCAAACATCAAATATCTCAAATAGAAGAATGGAGTTAAGTGACATTTCATTTCTTTTTGACAAAGATCCAAATTTTTTACACTTATCACAATACTTGCAAAATGCATAAGAGTCGGCAATAAATAATTTCAAAATAGTCTTGAGTCTAAAATTTTTCTAGTAGTTCATTTTCGATTAAAATTACCTCCGCATGCGTACTTGTGACAAATGGACAAAACAGACTCAAACTCTTCGTCAGAAACACATCTCCTAATTATTTGATTTGGACAAAATTTCCATATAATAGGAGAATATAAAGTTCAAGTATTCATGTAATAGTCATAGATCTTAGTTTATTGGATTTAGACTTTACGAATGCAATTTAAAAATTCAATAACAACTTTATTGAAGAAATGTTGAATAACATCTTTATCGATAATAGAATATGTTTAACTTTACAAACTGTAAGTTTCAGGACATACAACCCAACAATATAAAATTTAATTTTGAATCTAATTCAAAATTAACTTTATATAATATAATGTATCTATATACATTATATTAATTGTTTCATATACAATTAACATATAATTCCCTCACTTTATGAGTTTTATTCATATTAATTTAATATTTCAATCTTATTCAAACATTAATACTCTCATTTATATAGTTAATTTTGAATCTCATTCAAAATTAACTAAATGTTGAATCTAATTCAAAAATTAACTTTAGATTATTATGTATCTCTATACATTATATTAATTGTATCTCATACAATTAATGCACATTCCCTTAATTTGAACAATTCAAATTTATTCAAAACAAATTAATTCTTGATTTTTCTCTTAGTGAGCTAGCAAGAGGGATATAATGGATTTACAGATTAGAAGCTCCAATGATATGAGATTAATTAATTAAATTCTTTAACTAAATTAATCAATATTCATAATTATGGTCACTCTATTAAAGACCCACAACTACACTTTTCGCTTTGTAGATATATTTCCGTGTCTACGAATATAATCTTTATCAGTAAGTCAATCATTCACGAATTGTTCGTAATCACACTGAGTCAAATTTTTGTTTTACCTCTGTAATTATATCTTACTCCTTAAGTACCACTAATCTCTCTATTGATTAATAAGTTTATAGTCCAACTATAAACTAAATCTCTCTCAGGCCAGTGAGAGGGTGATGCCTCATTGTTCAAGACCTGGAATCATCTCTTAAATGAACAATTCATCTACTTACCCATCTCTTAAATGAACAATTCATCTACTTACTCTAAAGATGGGAAGGAGTTCTATATTGTGTAACTATATTCCCATCTCTATATTTGAACAAGTCCTCAAGATGGCAAACTTATTGAGTTGTTGACATAGACAACTCTCACCCATAAACAGGAGTTCATAACTCACTCAGGATTGCGTTTGAGTTACATTCGGTTATTCTATGAAATTTTAATCTCTTCAGTCAATAGTGTTATAAAGAGATATTAATCATTTCATGGTCTGATATTATACAAACTCTTTGATTAGGATACTCCTACTCGCATGTCTCCACATGAACGATTTGGATCAAATCGCTTTTAACATTTACATAGTGGGTCGTATCCGCAATGTCACCAGAATAAGACACTCAACCTTATCCATGTATTGTAGACCTCTTAGGTTATTACTTGAATATGATCCATTTGTATGTCTACCACATATTGTTCAACTTACATAAAATAACCTTCCATCTTAGATTATTGAATTGAGTTACATAAGACTAAAAGTTGAATAAAATGGCTCTTTATTTTACTAAATAAATGAATATTGTTTATACAATACAAAATACGAGATTTAGGACATATATCTCAACACTAATGACATATCTAAGTCGGTGGTGTGAGCTTGCATCAACACGTTGGATGCGATAGGATGTGAATCGTAGTGATTGCAGTCCCATCCTTGGTTCCCATAGCCAAAGGACTCGTCTCATCTAGGTTGATGGAAATCATCACCCAAATGACTATGAAACCCTCCTATGTAGTAGTCTCATGGCATTGGATTCCACTGCAACCTTGGGCATGTTTGCTTAAGATGGCCCATAAACGAGCAGATCCTACATGCTTGCACTTGCTGCGTCTCTGCAACTATTTGACTAACTGATAGGTCTAAAAAAGAGCTATATTTCCTTGCTTAATTTGAGTCCATTGTTGGATTTTATGTGTTTATTGTCTTATTTTGTAGGTTCCAAGAAACCATGAGGTAGAATTAGAGATTTGGTGAAGACAGAGATTAATTTGAAGCAATTTGGATGTGATTTGAGCATCCGGGCTTCAAAGAAGAAGAAATTACGAAAATGTTGTTGTCACAGAGTTGCAACACTCGCCTGACGCTTGCCCAACGCTATACAGTATTGCAACGCTTGCTTGACGCTCGCCTAATGCCATAAGGTAAAATGTGTAGCATTGCAATGCTACCTGCAAGTATTGTAATGCTACAATTTTCTTGACATTTAATCGATGCGATTGAATCCTCATTTTTTAATGCATATGATTTTTAATTCTATATGATCGCTGAGAACCCAGTAGAATTAAGAGCATATAGTTTACTTAGGATATGGTCTTTTCGACCTTAATTAATAATTGAGACGCTCGATTGATTTTGGTTTAATTAATTGTCGACCTTTGTAGAAATTAATTAGTTCAAATCAATTTATTAGTTGTGCATGTATAGAATAAATGTTTGTTTAATTATTGGAATCCACGATAGAAATTACATAACAAACTCTCTCTTCTTCTAGAAATTATATAGACCCCTATCTTAGATTGCATTTACCCTTTTATTTCAATTTCACACATTATTATCTTCCACACCAACCCCCCATTTAATACTCTAGTTAGAAAATTGGCTTAACAAAATAAATCGTGCTTCCCTGTGGATCGACTCGGACTTACCACTATTGCTATATTTTAGTAGTGATATGAGTAGTTCGGTATTTACAAATTTTCTTTTGACTAAGTTTGGAGGTTATTAATGATGTAAGTTTCAGGAACCGTCACTAACCAAAGAAGTTAACTCGGAAAGTTGACCTCTATGGAGGTGTTTGTTTCAAGGGATGGGATTGGGATGGGTTAGGCATCCTAAGCCCAACCCTTGTTTGAGACAAGGGTTTAAGAAGCCAAGGTTTCCTACACTTTTTCTCATGGGTTTGAATGGTAAATACTATTCAAATACATGGGTTACACTTGTTTTCTAATTTAATTTAGGAAGTTTTCCGACCAACTTTCGGACACCATCTCTGGCACCATCGGCCAACTCCAACCGCCACCGACCACCTCCGGTCTTAACTTTCGGTGACCCTACCGGAAAACTTTGGGCCACCAACTCTAGCCAAATTTCGACTGTTGCCAACCTCAGGGACATTTTGGTCATTTCAAGTCTTTGAAGCTCCGGGTGCTCAATTTCACTTCAAATAGCTCCAAATCAATCCTAAACGACTCGAAAAGCTCCAAAATTCATGATTTGCTTGAATTCCTACAATGTAATCATTTAATCATATTAAACATAACATACAATGGAGATTAGAGATATAAAAATAGCTCTTTTTGAGAGTTATCAAACACCTCCAATCTAAACTTTGCTCTTCCTTGAGAAGGACAAAACAAAATTTAGGTATGGATCTTATGCTACAAATGAGTGACTCTAATCTCAAAGCTAAAGAAACTTAGAATTCACAAAGATAGAGTCATTCAAATGCATGCAATCAATTGAGAAATTTAAAATTAATTCTCTATCCACTGTATGTGTACGTGTTTAGTCAATCTTATCTAAGTTTGTTCTATTCTTGATGGAAGGAATAAGAAAATTTTTCATAAAAAACTTTTTATGTTCTTGAAATTTCTTGACAGAATTTGAGAGAGTTCTTAGAATATTAAAATTACATATATCTGTTCTTTACTATCCTCTACCAATTCAGGGAGAGGGTGTATTTTAACTATAGGAGTTATAACTCTTCCACACCACGTTAGATAACTCCTTGTTTAAATTATTTATTTAATTTTTATATATTAAATCTAATTTAATATATAATTAAATAAATATTAATTAATTAATTAATTAATTAACAATGAATTAATTAATAAATTAGATATCACATATTTAATTAAATTTATATTTGAATCATATTCGAATATGGTCCTCTCCTATAACCTATAGTATTAATATGAATATCATTCATATTAATTTTAACCTATAGTTTTAATATGAATCTAATTCATATTAAATATATTTGAATATCATTCACAAATATTATTCTATCATATTATATAGTTTAATTTGGATCCCATTCAAAATAAACTATATTATAATGTATTTATATACATTATATTTATTGAACATTTCAAATTCTCCTAATCAATTAATTACCTTAATTAATTTGAATATTTCAAATTCATTAGAAAATAAATGTTCCTTATTTTATCCTTAGTGAGCTAGTAGTGAGTTAGTAGGGGGACCTATGGATCTACAGATTAGAATCTCCAATGATCCGAGATTAACTAATTAAACTCTTTAATTATGTTAATCAACATTCATTAACTGTGGGGTCACTCTATTAAAGACCCAAAGTTACACTCTTCCCATTATAGATATATTTCTATGTCCACGGATATAATCATTATCTGTAAGTCGACCCTTCATGAATTGCTTGTGATTACAGGTGGGTCAAATTATCATTTTGTGCCTGTAATTATCTCTTACTACTTAAGTACTACTGATCCCTCTAATGAACAATCAATTTATAGTCCAACCATATACTAAATCCCTCTCGAGCCAATGAGATGATGAGGCTTTATTGTTCAAGGCCCGAAATTAGCACTTAAGAGAGCCATTCATCTACATATCCTAAAGACGGAAAGAAGTGAACTTCATCTTGTGTAGTTATGTTCCTAGCTCCCTACTCGAACAAATCCCCAAAATGGTACGTTTATTGAGTCGACGACTCAGGTCACTCTCATCCATACAAATCAAATGACTATCCTCATAGACAGGAGCCCATAACTCACTCAAAATTGAGGTAGAGTTACTTATGGTCATCTTAGGAAATTTTAATCTCTTCAGTAAATGGCGTTAATCTCTTCATATAGGATATCTCCACCCACATGTCTCCACATGAACGATTTTAATCTCTGTAGACCATTTACGTTATTACTTGAACGTGATCCACTTGTATGTCTACCACATATTGTTCAACTCACATAAAATAAACTTGGCTCTCAGTTTATTGGATTGAGTTAATGCAATCTAAATGTCAAGTAAAATAACTCCTTATTTTATTAAATAAATAATTTGTCTATATAATTTACAAACTACAAGAATCATGAGATTTAGGACACTAAACCCGACATCTTCTTCCATCCTTATTTACAATGAGCATTCATGATTGAACTGATAATTCATAATGGTTGTTTACTGAATGCTATGTTTATTTATATGTTATAGCTGCGTCGAAGATAAAAACCTAGTAGCATGATTAGGGAATGTATGTTCAATGATAGTCTTAACTCTAATTCAATATACATGAACTAATAGGAATAAGAGTTAATCATATGTTGGATCTGCACTATCGGATTTCTCATACGTCGTGATAAAATTTCCTCTGACCTTAATTTAAGCTTGAATGATTTGTATGGTTACTTTTTAACCCAAGTAATTAGAAGTGATTAGTTTAATGAGGGTTTATCTTACTAATAATTGGGTCGTTTACGAATTAATTTGTAAATGATCATGTGGTTGCATGTCGAGGTTCTTAATATCTAGTTTCCCACGATGAAGAAATCATCCTAGCAAATTCCTATCTCTTGTTCTATCTTTCTTGACAGGGCAGTTAAATTTCATTTGTTTTGGGTTCCAATAGTGCT
This sequence comes from Benincasa hispida, assembly GCF_027475165.1. Lineage (NCBI taxonomy): Eukaryota > Viridiplantae > Streptophyta > Magnoliopsida > Cucurbitales > Cucurbitaceae > Benincasa > Benincasa hispida. Next base: position 29,646,108 of record NC_143485.1, read on the forward strand.
TCAACACACACATTGAAAGATTTTACCTTGTCAAATGGGTATATATATAAAGACTTACAAAGAAGCTTCCAAATTTTGGTTGTGGTAGAATTAGGAACTTTTCTCACATGCGTGCCTTACGGCTATTCTTTGGTAGGTTTACTTAGGTAATCGCGCTTGCGCATAAAAAGAAATAATCTTTTACTACCTTTTCTATTATTTTTTTTTATCAAACACTTTACTGTTTTATTAACTTTAATTTCAAATTGTTCCTTAATTCTCGACCAAATCAACGATATTTTAAATTAATTAGCTGAATCCTATCAAACAATAAGATAAACACATGAAAGTACTCGAATGAGTTCCGAAACTAACGATAATATAGACATGGACATTTTTTATGTGCTATCGAATCTTTGAATATTTTAAGAAAAGTACTTAGGTGCATCCCGGATAGCACCCATCTTCGTGCATTCTATCAAATTGTTCAATCATAACTTCTCATATGACAAATTTTACTTTTTTTATTTTTTAAAAATATTTTATTATTTTTTGATGTAAATGATAAAAAAGAATGCATAAAAATGAGTGCACCTCATTATTACCCATATTTTAATTCAACCTCAACTTTGTAATGTTGTTTCCCAATGTCGGCTAATTTGATTTATTATGACGCTCATTATGACGCTGTGTATGTCTGACTTCAATTAAAAAGTATAAAGAATATCTTTGTAGGATTGAAAGTTGAGCTGAAAGGAGGAAAGTAAAATGGTGAGAAAGCGGTTTTGAGCTGGAAAAGTGTTCAAGCATTGCCGTCCTTAATGACACTTTGGATGTATTTCTGTATATCAAAAAGTTGGGTCCAGCGAGAAAGAATATGATGGATCATAGTATTAATTTCTATTCATATATCGATACTTTTATCGATATTTTCATATTTTTATGAGTTCGATATAAACATGAAGAATAAGTATTCCTGATGTAAAAATAATCTAAATATCAAAAAAGTGTAATTTGTCTGGTATAATGCTCGTATTATAGATCTTGAGGTCTAAGGTTCGATTCCTCCACCTCACACTTTAATTATAATACCTTTACAAAAAAAAAAAATGTAAATAACAAGGATATTAACTTGTTTAAAAATCATAAAATGTTAATTTATAAATTTAAATTTATATTTTGAATTTTTTGTTTTTCTAATTCTTTCATAAATTTCTATCAAAATTGAAATTGTATCGATATTTTCATTGAAATTTCTATAAAATTGAGACCTTAGTATTTTCGTAGATTTAATACCTAAAAGAAAGAATAACATTAGTTTTGAAATAACACAAATAAAATAATATTATCAATATATTAAAATATTATATGGAGAGATTTAGGATAAAGTGTGGATTTGTTTAGTCAAAACAATCGTTAAGTCTAGAGAGTTTATCAAGTCCTGAAGCCCATCAAGCCTACAAACTCTGTACACCAAACAACCCTTAAAAACCCATAATATTATTCTCATACTCAACATTCAATATTTTATTACATAATATTTCAAACATTTCCATTTTGAGAGTGACCGTTATATTGAATAATTCTTTTCGATCCGCCGAGCTCTAGTCCCCGAGCTTCTCAACAAATGCGTGGTGGATTTTGAGTCCTCCCTTCCACCTCCCGCTCCAAACCTCATACATCCCGAAGTAGAGACGGTGATCTCCTGGCGAGCTCGGCAGAGGGTTCACGGTGATAATTAAATCATTCTCCGGCATATTGAATTTGTTCTGATGAGAGCATTGAGTGTCAAGACGCACCTTCTTGTACACATATTTGCCTGCCTTCCCAATCTTTGCCATTATGTAAACTTCACATCCTTTCCATCCAAACGCTGCGGCCGTCATGGAAAGGTTGAACCCAACTCTGTAGCTTTTTCCGACCTCCACATTGTCTGTCCAACATGTCACCTCCAACCATGACACTTGTAGTAACTCTGCTGCTGCACTCGACTCCTTCCTACAAAGTAATGAATTCAGATAAGGCTTTAACGAAAATATTGTTAAAGACTTCAAAGTAAGTTTGGAAGAAAGAGAGTACGCATGAAGTTTGAAGAGTTGTTTAGTCCTCGGTCCACATTGTAATAAGAAAAGACCGACGAAGATAAATATGATGAAAGAGAATGATTATGGTGGCTCACGGATTGGAAGATTGAGGAGGCAAGCGCCAATAACGATTGTCGTTGCCCCATGTGATGGTGAAGCCATTAGGATAAATTATTGTCCTTTTGTTCTGTGAAAATTAAGTTGAGTTAACTTATATGGTAAGATATTAAGATTAATGGTATGTAGAAGGAAATTATTAATGAAGGTTTAGATTTACGGAAGTTTCTAATGTATACCTTGATCTTTTCTATTGCCTTTGGATCTCCATTGGAATGAGGTGATGAATAGGAAAATCCAACCATAATTTATGCTAGAGTTGAACAAGTATAGCTCTCTCCCTTTCTAGAAAATAATGGTGAGAGAAGAGATGTGATGAAGCTTTTTATATAGCTACGAAGAGTATTTATTTTTCTTTTCTTATAAAGAGTTTATGGAGGAATAATTTTGGGAAAAAATATATACAAAGATTGATTCTCTCGTTAAGTATAGATGCCAAAACTAGCATAGTTCAACAGAAATATAGAGTACATAAAATATAGAAACTGTTGTATATATAGCAATCAGACCAAAAGTATTAGCAGATATAGCATAATTTTAAAAAAATCATAAATATGACAAAATTTAAATACTCGATCAGTAATAAACCATATCACTAGGAGTTTATCAATGATAGACCATATCGCTAGTAAAAGTCTATCAGCGATCTAAGTTTATCATTGATAGACTTTACTATATTTACATTTCTTTAGAATGATGTTATACACTTCGTTATTATCCCTAAACATGCTACCAATTGCAATTACTGTAAAATATGCCAGCGATCAAGAGGTTCGTGGTTTGGATCTTTCACTGTTATTATAGTTTAAGAAAAAAGGCTAATAATATATAAATTGTGTGGCAAAGTTACGTCGTTAAAATAGCAATTTTGAGTCTCGATTGATAAATAAGTTACCAATTATGTATTTACAGTCAATGTTGTGTTCCTACGCTGGATTCCAATCACACTATCAAAAGTGTTAATGTATGTACACCAAGTTTATTATTCATATAGAAAATTTAAGAATCAACAGAGTTTGTGCATTTGTTATTATTATTATTATTATTTTTGCATAATCTGAATCCTTATTTATTTGTTTTCGAGTATAATGTTTTTATTACATTTTCATGAACTCAATTCATCCAAATAACCATGTTTTGAATAAATGTTGATAAGCTATTAATACATGAATGTTACATATGAGATTAATTTTTGAACGTTTATTTTCAATTTGATTTTCATTTTAAAGAAATTGAATACTTCTTTTATTAAATTATTAATATAATTAAATCTATCAAAATTCTATTAGCTTTTATCATTTTGGATCAAACAAAGTATGAATCTTGTATATAAACTCCTATTTTCCAATTTCACAATGTAAAAAGAATAAAATAAAATTCTCTTGATAAAATTCCATTCACTTTAATTGGTTTTCGGTTTTCTTTTAAATTCTATTGACTCTCTATGATCACTTTAAATTAACATTGATTTAAGTTTTTTTTTTTTTTTTGTCAAAATTTTTAAAGCTTACACTTTGGCGGTTCTCTAATTTCTATTGGTATCATTTAATTATTTTGAACTAAAAAATAAAATTCACTGAGATCGAAGCACCAATAAAGTGTGTGAATTTAATTTAGGGAATAATAAAAGTAGATGCTAGCTTTATATACTATGCATATTAGTATATTGCATACAATAATATATGATATAAGTGGTGGATCCAAAAAATTTATTTAAAAAAATTCAAAGTACTTTAAAAAATTCACAAAAAGATCATAAATGACTATTAATTTTGTACATATCATAATTGTTCTCTACTGAATTTCATATTATAAAATTGTTACATAATAAACTTCATGATCTATTCGATGAAATCAATCATTCTCAATAAATCTTTTGCGTATTTGATCTTGAAATTACTTCTATAATAAATAATTATAGTTTTTAGATCAAGATCATTACTCGAAAAAATCTAAGATCTACTAGTAAATTTTCTCAATTTACTAAAATATCAATAAGAACTATTTTTAAAAATATATATATCAATAAGAACTACTATTATTTTTCATCAATGAAGATGGTTGAACCTGTTGATGTTCAATTAGATTTGAATTTACATCTACAAAATCAAAATTAATAAAGCTATTGATAATAAAAGAACTAAAACATAAATTAAGAATATAAATATTAAGGATAATCGCAAATATATAACATTCATACATAAGTGAATCCGTCTTGAATGAAGTTACTTCACAAGAAACTGGTATAGCTCAACTAATTTAAACACATGGCGAACTAAAAATAAAAGACAAGAAAGAATTCATCTAATAAACAATGATCATGTTATATTTTTAGTCCATAGATTATATTTAAAAGAGAGACCGGTGGGAAGGTTCATACACTTTTACTAATATCAAGCACGTTTTGTTCAATTGACATATGTTTGTATTATCAACCTTAAAATTAGAGGTTCGACCTCTTCTTACCCCACCTATTATTGAAAAAAAAATGTATTTGTTAAAAAACATATATAATATTCCTAAAAGAACATATATAACCTGCCAACTCGAGTATAGCTTCATTGACATGAACTTTGTACCATCAATAAGGTTTGATCAGTACCCCACATATCGTAAAAAAAAAAAAAAAAACATGTATAATGTCTTCTTTTTCCTCTTAAATGATATAATATTTATAGGTATCCAGTCAGTAAGTTTTTAATTTTTGATGGTGTGATTGCATATACGATAATTTTGCACAATGTAAAAATATCTGCAAATGAATATAACATTATTTTTAGCCATATCAACCCATGATAGATCTATTACTAGTTGATGTCTATTAGCAGTAGACCGATCAATAACCGAAGGTTATCACTAATATTCATATCATTGACTAAGAGATGTATAAGTGATAGAATTATCATTGATTGTGATCTATTAATAGTAGGTTTTTTTCATTGGTTTTTTTACATGGTGGTTTTGGTATTACTTTATTATCGATATTCCCTGTTTATAGAAGATATTTATAGTATATAAGACCCATTTTGACTTTATATACTATTAGGTAATTGGATGCATTCATATTCTTTTAAGTTTATTATATACTGTTCTACACAATCAGTATAACGAATTAAATTAAAATTACTATGTCAATGATATTCAAGTTTTAGATATCAAACGAGCACTATATATTAAATTAAATTAGACTACAGTTATATATATATATCAATGGAAGTAAAAGTGTTAAAACGATATTTAAAATGATTTTCTATCCATGTGTATTTGCTACACATAACATGTGGTCTATCATCAATTTATCATATCAATAAATTAAAATTAAAAAATTTGCAATAGCTAACTTTTATTTTCTATCAATAATTTTTTGCTTATTAATTTATGGGACAATTGCAAATATAGACATTAGAGTCAAAGGAGTAGAAGATATAACATAATGTAAAAAAATATATAAATATGAACAAATTTAAATAGTATATCCGTGATATATCATATTATTGGTAGGAATTTATCAGTGATAGACTATATCATTGATAAGAGTCTATCAACGTTAAAAGTCTATCGCTGGTAGACTTGGCTTTATTTGAAGTTTTTTAAATGATGTTATACACTTGATTATTATTTTTGAAAATGCTACCAATTGCAATTATCTTAATTTATTATATAAAGAATTTTTTTTTTTTTTTTGTTAAAATAAACTTTCAAAGGATTTATGGATTAAATTCATGAATAGAACAATTTGTATTTCCTTACGTGACATAGAAAAATTAATTAAGTAAAAAAGAAATAAGATTAGGTCTTGTGCTACTTGTGCTGGGATTTAGCTACATCTCGAGTAGCACCTATATTAAAATATATCTAAATATCATCTTTTGTTGAGATTGAGTATAAAGGTGAAAAGGATGTCGAAAGTGAAAATATGACGATTGGTGTTGTCTGATTTTTATACTATGCAAATTTGTAACTGATGCCAAAATCTTAGTATAATGCAAACGTACATATAAAGTTATAGTATAGTAAAACGGCTGAAGAGATTGAGTATGCTTAGCTATTTTATAATTGTATCGATTTTATCTAGGATTAGACTTGTGATGAATGATTTGATTTTAATTGTGAATATAAAAGAAAACATAGTAATGACAATTATGAAATTCAAGAAATAAGGTTTTTAAGGGTGTTTCCTTAATTACATTATTAAGTCATGTAAATATTGATATGAAATATTGTATATTTGAGTCTGGAAACTATTGTTTGGATTATTATCAATCAATAATAATATTTTTTCATGCAAATATAACTGATTACTAATTTCTTGGAACCAAATTAAGAAGCATGAGATTAAGAATAGTCATGATTAACTTTCATTATCAACCTAATTATTTTTATGAAAGATTAGATATTGATCTAATATTATAGGTCCAATTAAACATACAATCTTTCTAATTAAATATTTAATCTAGCATTCATCAATGTAACAAACACAATTATAAAGAAAAATATTCAAGAACACACATCCATAGAAAATATTAAACATTAACTAAATCCATATTCTTATACATACCAACGAGCATGAAAAAGTAAAGAGAATAACCCCATTTCTCTCAACTCTATTTTATAACTCAAACACTCTTTAAGACTCTAATTTCGTGTTTGACAGAATGGTATCAACTGCCCAAACTCGTAGAGTATACAGAATAGATTTCCAAAAATGTAGTATTTTCCTAAAAATAAATCACTTCTGTCGCCGCCATGTGCATACATTTGGAACTCGCGTCGCGCTGCAATCCCATAGGACGCCGTGATGCTACTCTATGTTTTTTTAACCTTCCTTGACCTTTTTCTCTCTCTTTTTAATGTTTGGCTCGATTTTGATTTTTATGAGCAAATTAAGTCTGTTTTAGCCCTTTCTTTTATTCTAAATCTCAATCTCAACGACCCCTAGAAATCACTGACAAATGACGTCAAACCTAATAAAATCATGTAGAAACTATTCTAAATCCAAGATAAATAATGTATGTGTTTCAATTCGAGTATTATGTGTAGGATTTAGTCAGTAATCTAACTAAGTACCACATCTACTGCTACTTTATTTTATTTAATATAGTTAAAACTTTTAACGTTGTTTTTAAATTAAGCCAGGAAATTATCATTGATTAAAAAGAAAAGGTCTTAGGTGTCCACAACAACTAAATAAGTGTTAAGAAGCTCCAATTCACAAAAATTAAAGTAAATTTAAGTACATAAAAAAAAAAAATTCAAGCTATTCCCCAAAAGCGTGGCCCAAAACACTTGTTCCCTTGCAAAGTGTGGTTAAATTAAACAATGATATTCAAACTGCAAGTGTATACGAGCAAAATATAGCGACTATCAATTGATATACTAAACTTCGCTATTGATATATCTTAGTGTTGATATATTATTGATACATTTATGTGTCGAGTATTATAATATCCTCTCTATAGGGTCTTAGCACTAGATTACAACCAATTCAAGTTTAGTTTCTAATGTTTTCCAATTACAATGAAGATCAAATTATTTCTATTTTATGGTCTTGAAGTTGTAACTATACGGTGAATTAAACTCTGATAAAATAAACCAATGACTGTTTGGGGGTCTAATATGAGATGGTATATCCCCACATCCTATATCATCACACTATTTGGAGGTCCATTATCCTATCTCACCTGTTTTAATTATTTGTTAGCTTATTTTTTAAACATGTTTTGTATCTCACCGTCATTTTCCTTCAGTGTATCGTATATCATCTCAATGCTTGAACATGTTCGATCATACTCGATCGTTCATACTCGGTCAGAATTTTTCAGATATCAGAACTCTCCAGACATCAAAACTCCCCACATCCTATATCATCTCAGCGCTCCAAATAGCCCCATTAACTAATATGAGTTAAACTTAATCTGGTATTTTGTGTATTACGTGAGTGATTATCACTAACCTTCTCACTTAGCCTGGTACTAATCTAATCAAGAGGCTGACTTACTTTTAGAAGCAACATCCCTCTCCTTATTAGCTATTGCTTAATTACACAAGCATCACTATTAAACAATAAAGAACACTTCTAAAGCAAATTGATTAAGAATGAAACATACAAGTGTATTTGGTCTAGTAAAGAACTTGTTCGTTGTGTTTAATAGTAGTTTATTAGTGATTTCAATGCTAACTATGTTAATTAAATTGTCCAAGTGGCACACATTTATTTATTGAATCCCCAAATCTATAGAGAAGGTAATTTGTTAGCTCATTAAGGAAATTTCACCGTGGGAGGTTTGTTGTCTAAAATTAATAGCTCTAGAAAATCGGCGAGCTCGAAAATGGTACAAAACATTATGAGTTTAGATTTTTTTATACACTATATCGACTGATATACTACTATTAAATACAACTAACATATGACGTATGACTATATACCATTTATATATCATTGATAAACTACACTAATACAATATTGATATACCATTATTATTGATAAATCATTGCTATACCAATCATCGTTATATACTTTATGATGAGTATATATTATCAATGACATAGATAAGTTATCGATATGATATACCTATTGATACACCAAATGTTATAATCAAAATGGGTGTTGATATTTTGCTGATACATTAATGTTATTCTTGAATAGCATTTTGATTAATAATGAGTATTGGTCATATATACTATATTGATACACTTGACTATAAATATACATCCATTTATATACTTTGTCCTGGATAAACAACTAGTAATTGATATATTAGACTCCGTTATTGATATATTTTAATATTGATATGCAACTATCATTGATATCATTTGACATAAATACATTGTTGACATGATATGCTATTGATCAATGCATGTTCGTAATGAATTTTTAATGAATACTAGTATGTTGCTGACACATCAAGATTAAATTCAAAATTACATTTTGAAAGAGTGAAGATATACTATCTGATATGACTATTGACATATTATTAATAGACTATTGGTATATTGTTGATACACTTATGTAACTTTTATGACTAAAATATGATATTTGAAGGTATTAAGATAAAGCGTTAACGAAATTGAATAAGTATGAAAATTTAATTGTCAACCCCAAAGAATTCTAGGTAATTCATGCATGATATTCTAGAGCATATACTTCTATTAATTGGGGTTTACATGCGTTTTTCTTTAGAAAAGTTGACCATCAATTTGCATCCACCTGCAAAAAGAGATTAAAGCGAAAGAAAAGAAAAAGAAACAAAATAGAAGAAAAAGAAAAAACTATGTGGGTGCGAATGGAACAATCCATTTTATTGACTAATGTAAGAAAAAGAAGGTATGAAGGCCATGCACATGTACGTGTTAAATTAATTATATTAGAGTACTGATTAGATGCAGTCATAGACGGTACCTAATTCGATACTCTTTATTTTTTATATACACAAAAGAAAAATGATAAAAATTATTATTTTTTAAATATAAAACTGTCGTACATGATAGTTTTTTATTGGACAACTCTCAGAATGCACACAATGAATGAAACCAGGAAGCATCCAGTTATTTTCTATTATATTATAGGGTAATTGCAATGGATAACATTTTTATGAATAATAACAAAATGTATAACATCATTTAATAAAAATTACAAATATAACTAAGTCTATCAGTGACTATCGTTAATAGACTCTTACGAGTGATATGGTCTATCACTAATAAACTTCTACCAATAATGTGATCTATCATTGATAGACTATTTAAATATGACCATATTTGTAATTTTTTTTATATTGTATTATATCTGCTAATACTTTGGGTCTAATGTCTATATTTACAATTGTTCCTATATTATATGATAATAAATAATTTATTTAATTTTTTAATCTATTTATTGCACGCACAGAATAATTTGTATTGCCGCAAAAGGTATATTTGCTGTGTGGTATGTGGGGTTAGGAACAATGTCTTCTAACATTGAATGGACAACAGAAAAACATCCACAAAGCAAAGATATAGCTTTATGTTAATGTTTGGTTATGTGACAGCTAAACCACTTTTAAAATTCTTCCATTTGAAATAAAAGTATATCTCTGGCTTATAAGAATCTCTTTCCTTTATCTAAAAGTAGTTTTTTTCAGAATCTTTAATATATATATCTATTATTCATCACACATTTTGTAAGTTTTTTTTTCCTTTATTTTACTTAGGCACGATTCAGGATTTTTACTTGAAAAAAAGAGGTTGGTTGCTAACTTTTTGGGCTCATATTCGAGGTAAGTGTCTTACTATCGATTTGCCTTCGACCCAAACGCCTTTACCAAGTTATTGATATTAAGATTGAGCTTATATCGTAAAAGCATGCAAATAAACATTATGGAATGAAATATTATGCTTTGATATTGTAAGGATTATGTGGGCGTTCCGGTAATCGATGAGCTATGCTGATATGAACATGACACGAGATCATATGTTTGCATTTTTGCATGTTGATATGATGGTTGCATTTTTTCATGCTGATATGATGGCTGTGTTAATATGACGATGATTTTGATATGAGGTCTATTGGTTGATAGTAGCATGTTAGATTAGATGGAGACTGTTAACTTTTTTAACGGGTTGTGTAGATCTTATGTTTAAGAACCTTCATGTTCTCCACTTATGACTAATTCGGCGTCCCTATGGGATCACCACTATTGCTAAGATTTGTGTTTCTTTGAGATCACTAAAACTGTCATGATATGTGTAGCTTTGGGATCACTAAGACTATCATGATATATGTTACTTCGAGATCACTAAGACTGCCATGATATATGTTCCTTCGAAATCACTAAGATTTTCATGATATGTGTTTCTTTGGGATCACTACGACTACCATAATTTGTGTTCCTGTGCACCTTTTGGGATCACTACGACTACCATACCTATCACCATGACTGCTATGATAGGTACTCTTTTGGGTTCATCACGACTGCCATGTTAGAAGATGTACACCTTTTCCTGATAGGAAAGTTAACAAGTATACCTAGTGGGCCCAACAGTGGGTCGCTTACTGAGTGTTTATAATATTCCCCCAATCTTATGATATGTTTTTTAGGTAAGAGTAAGGACATACCGGCAAATGACAAAAAGAATCTGTAATAGTGCCATTGAGACCAAATAGAAGCTTCCACTCATTTTTTATGTTTGAAACGAGTCATAGTATTTTGAAATTCTTGAACTATTGGGTGTTAAACCTTTAAATTCTTAAAATGTTTTTTTTCTAGTTTTATCTTATGTTTTAAGGGGGCCCCGAACAAATATTTTAAGTTTTTTTAATGAAACTTTATTAACTTTATTGACATATGAGATCGTTTTATTTTTATTTGAGCAAAGAGTTTAAACTTTTGTCTAAGATACAACAAATATACTTCTTAATAGCTTTTGAGCATAGCTTTACTTGAAAAATGCTATAAAAATAAAAGAAAAAAAGCGGGAACTCTAAAATTAGAGGGTGCAAACTCTTTCCACCAAAACAAAAAGTTGCCTTTTGACAATCTCTCTATAAGACTTCAACTAATTTTTTCATTCTCTCTCATTCTACTCATTTGGTCTCTCTCATTCTTCTCCTTCGTCCTCTCCTTTATCTCTTCTTCTTCGTCTTCTCCTTCGTCCTCTCTAGTCGCTTCTTTGAATTGAAAATCGATGTCGTTAATTCAACTTCAACCCGAAACAAAACAAGAATTATAAATCACCGAACTACTACTTATACTACTAGGTAGCACAAGTGGCAAGCACGGGGTCGAACCGCAGAGAGTCGAAGAATTAGATTTTCCCTAAAGCTAATTTTGACTGTGGAAAGCAGTAGAAATGAGGGTTTTGGTTTGATTGATATGAAACTAAATGCAAAAATTAAAATGTAGGAGTAAACAAGTAAAATACGGGAGCTAACAGAATCATTAAGCACTCTAATTACATTAATTTGAGTAACAAGCATGCAAACTCATAATTTTTCATATAATAAGGTTTTAGTTTACTACCTTTGTATATTTTCTCCAAATCCTTGCAAGCTCCATGAAATTAACCTTTAATTTCTTCAATAGACTATCAAGAGTATCTTCTCTAATATTTTTAACCTTGAATTGAGTGATGGAACTCCAAATTGAGAGAGAATTTTAGTGATTTGGAGAGGGTTTGAAAGAAAATTTTCTAGCAGAGTTTTCTTTCTCAAAATTCAATTGCATGTTCATCAAACTCATCAAATTGAAATATATATTCAATTTAACCATGCAAGCACTCATTCAATCAACCATTTGATACTTCAAATAGCACTATATGAGTAGGTTAGTCTTAATTTAGGGAAAAATTCACTATGAAAGTGAATTTAGGACAAATCCACTCACACAACTAATTGGGTTGTTTTTAAATATAAAAAATTAAATCAAATATTTACAAAATATAGTAAAATTTTAGAACTATCAATGATAGACGTTGATAGGCACTGATAGACTTCTATCAGTGTCTATTAGAGATATTGGTACACACTAATAGAAGTCTATCAGTGCCTATAAGCGTCTATCATTGATAGTTCTAAAATTTTGCTATATCTTGTAAATATTTTCAACAGTTTTACCATTTGAAATAATTTCTCTAACTAATTTCCAATTTTATTTATATTTAAGTTAACTTTAAATTAAATATAATTAAAACTCAATTTCTGAAAATTGAAATTAGTTTAATTAATTAATTAATTAATAATTTAATATCAAATATTAAACTAATAAAACACCTAATTCGAACATGAATTTTATTCATGTAATTAATAATTAAATCATTATTTAAATATATTGAACTCCCCAAATTCATTTAATTCCAAAAAATTTAAACATTAACTATATCAAATATAATTATCTAAACCCTAAATTGAATTTGAACATTTCAAATTCACTCAATATTCTAACCCAATATTTGGAATCAAATTGAATTGATTAATTGGGATAATTGGTTTAAATTACTTTTCCAAAAGATTTGGATTTTTTTTTAATCTAAAAAGATTAGGATTGTCCACTTTGGACATAAACCCTCATGCTTTTGGTTTCACCCCAAAAGGCCTCATACCAATGGTCTCACTTATATACCTATGATCCTCCTCTTATTTAACCAATGTGGGACTTTGATCTCATTCCCAACATATATGTGTGTGTATGTTTATATGTGTGTGAGAAGGAAAGAAAAAAAAATGAAAATGAAACTTAATCTCTCTCTCTCTTTTTTTTTTTACCCCGTGCGACCTCCCCCCACCCTTTTTTTTTTTCAGCACTATTCCCCAACCGCATAGCTCCAAGCCGAAGCTGCTGAGTTGAAGGAAATCGGACATGAGGATTTCCATGAGTAGCGGAAGGATAGTTCTAAATTTCAATCGTATATTAACATTAACAACTACAATACACAAACGGAAAAAACAGGCTATGCACAAAACCGAAATCACAACATGCTTTTCTAAACGTTGAAGGGAAGAATTACACATACCTTTGAAGACTCATCTTCAACACCCTTGATCACAAATGCTCGAACAACCCGCAAGACTATAACACTCGAATGCTCGTCCACCACGACCGCAACACAGCACGATCAATAAAGGACTCGAACACCGCGATCTCCAAGATCACGAACACAATGGACTCCACACAAACACCATGAACAGCCTCCAAATAACCTCGACTATGTCGAGTTGAGTATGACACCACCATAATGGCTACCTTGGTATTCTCGGTGTGAGAATCCAGAAGTGTGGGCTCTGTGTGGACATTGTTAGAGGATGAGATCGGAGGAGAACAATTGTGTAAACGATTGAGCAAGTGAGAGATGTCAAAGTCTATCGTATAGACGATGCCCAATCGTTTAACAAAAGTTATACGATCGTTTAGCAGAAGCTGCACGATTGTTTAGCTCATTGGCCAGCTGAGTCTATCGTATAAAAACACTCCACGATCGTCTAGTCTCTCCAAGCTGTTGTTTAACAAATCTAATTTACTTGACAGTGGTCGTGAGTAATTTCCGAGAATGGAAATCTCAATTTAACAACTATTAAATTTAGGAAAACATTTTTCCTTTTATCTCATGGTTACCATACAACCACCAATAACCTTCCACTCAATTGGTTATTAGAGAAAAAGAGATATTTATCCAATAATTAATATTATTACAAATATATATGATAACCAACTTACCATACTATATTTATAACCTATAGTTTTAATATTTCATCTCATGAAATATATAAATCATAGCTCTTTTTGTATTCCATGGTCTTTAATGTAAATCTCAATTACATCAGTCCTCCACTTGATGTATCTCATACATCATACCGATCATATCATATATAATCAAATTACCTTTTGTCAATTTGAACATTTCAAATCAACACCAAGAACTGATCCTTATCTTGAATCCATTGAGCTACCAAGGGGACCTTATGGACCTATAGCTCGAAGTTTCAATAGTACGAGAATAACTTACTAAAATCTTTAGTCACGGGATCCACCATCCGTTAACTGCCAGGCACTCCACTAAAGACTGACAGTTGAACTCTTCTTACAACAAATATATTATGTGTCCATCTTAACCAATCAACAGTGCTATAACCCTTCAAAAATCGCTCGTAAGTACAGTTCGGCCAATAACCGTTATGCCCTTGTAGTTACATTTAACTTCTTAAGTACCACTGATCCCTCTAATGAACATAAGTCATAGTCCTACTATGACTGAGTCCTCTCTTCCAAAGAGAAGTTGTGGTCACTATGTTCGAGCCCCGGAATCAGTCCTTAAGGGAGTAATCTATCTACCTACCCCTGCTTCGAGGAAGGAGTGAATTCCATCTTGTGTAACTGAGTTCCTAACTCCCAAATCAGACAAGTCCCCAAAAAGGTAAGCATGTTAAGTTAGCAATCTGGCCACTCTCACCCATACTAATCAAAGAACTGCCCACAAAGGCAAGAGTTCTCAAAACACTCAGGATTGAGGTCATGTCACCTATGATCGTTTAGGTGAGATGTAGGTCTACAGTATCAACGACGTTATATACAGAGACGAATCATTTCGTGGTTCACTCTCATACAAACTCTTTGTATAGAACACCTCCGCTCACATGTCTCCAAATGAATGGTTAGGATCTACCATATGTAGTAGTTTACAACACTTACAATCCTCTACAAAGCGGATCGTATCCGTAGTGTCATCAGGATCAAGTATCCCACCTTAATCCTTACACTACAAACCTATTTATGTTATCGCTTAAGGGATGATCCACTTGGATATCTCATATACATGCTTAAGTTTACATACGATAACTATGAAGCTTTGTTTATAGGATATGAGTAAATTCCATAATGAAATAACTCTTCTTTTATTCATAACAATGTGTATAAATTACAAACAACGAGACTCTAGGAGAATTAGGACACCAATCCTAACAATCTCCCACTTGTCTTAATGCCTCGGGAGACAAATGTACAATATAAAATAAATACATGTAATATACAATAAACTAGGACATACCCCAGTATCATCTCCCACTTTCCCTAGACAAGATGTCGCATGTCCCGCAGACCCAGACTCCCCAGGTGACCTTAAAAAACTTTAGTCGTGAGAGCCTCCGTAAAGCGATCAACAACGTTAATCCGTCTCATCTCCTCAACTTCTTGAGGTGTCTTAGGACACTAATCCTTAGACAAAACGATTCCATGCCTAAAGTGTAATAAACCCCTCTTGGAATCCTGCATCCTGTACCTGATCAACATTTGATCGATGTACGATGCTTGAGACAAGGTTAACCTCTTGTTTTTACGATCCCGAATGATCTAGATCCCTAGAACATACTGTGCCTCACCCAAATCTTTCATTTGGAATTGGGTAGCTAGCCACTTTTTAATGTAGTCAGATACCCTACATCATTCCCAATGTGTAGGATATCATCCACATACAGTACCAGGAAAGCTGCTGAGCTATTGATGATCTTTTTGTAAACACAAGGCTCATCAACATTCTGATCAAAGCCAAACGACTTGACCGCAGTGTCAAATCAAATGTTCCATGATCGAGACATTTGTTTAAGCCCATAAATGGACCTATTAAGCTTGCAAACTTTTTTCTCTTGATCTGGAACTATAAACCCCTCTGGTTGAGTCATGTAGATGGTCTTCTCAAGATTACCATTAAGAAAGGCAATGTTGATGTCCATTTGCCATATTTCATAATCATAAAATGTGGCTATGGACAGGAGTATCCTGATAAACTTGAGCATGACAACCGGTGAGAAAGTTTCCTCATAGTCAACTCCCACAACCTGGGTATAACCCTTTGCCATGATTCTAACCTTAAAGGTTTTCACCCTTCCATCTACACCTCTCTTTCACTTATAGATCCACTTACACCCAATAGGTCTTACCACATCAGGCGGATCTACAAGCTCCCAGACGTTATTGAAGTATATAGACTCCATCTTCTAGTTCATGGCCTTAATCCATTCATCCTTGTCAACATCTTCCATTGCTTTCTTAAAAGACAATGGATCCTCGACCCCATCATTAGAAACGACGTTCTGAGTTTCAGTCAAACCCATGTAGCGATCCGGTGGGTTCACAACCCTCCCACTATGTCGAGGCAGTCTAAACTCTTGAGCTGGTTGACGAGATGTACCGACATCAACAACTCTTATTGATCTATCGATCTATTCAAAAACTCTTATTGAACCCTCAGTAGTCTCAGTCTCACTAGAAATCTCACGTAAAACGAGCTTACTTCGTGGCTTATGATCCCTCATGTGGTCTTCTTCCAAGAAGATAGCATTTATAGAAACAAACACTTTTTTTTCACTTGGATCATAGAAGTATCTACCCCTCGTATCCCTGGAGTAGCCTACAAAGAGGCAAACTTTCACGCGGTTCCAATTTCTTCAGGTTAGTCACAAGCACGTGTGTTGAACACCCCCAAATTCGAAAATGGCGTAAACTACCTTACGACCTCTCCAAAGCTCAAAAGGTGTTTCAAAAATACTTTTCAAGGGAACGTTATTCAATATATAACATGCAGTATCCCCTGTATAACCCCAAAATGAGTTTGGAAGATGAGCATAACTCATCATAGACCAAACCATGTCTAACAAGGTTTTGTTTCTCCTTTTTGATACACCATTCTACTGAGGTGTACCTGGGACCGAGAGTTGGGACACAATCCCATGTTTTATCATATAGTTCTGAAATTGGAGGTCTATATACTCTCCACCATGATAAGATCATAGTGTTTTTATCTTCTTACTTAACAAGTTTTCAACTTCAGCCTTATACTCCTTGAATTTGTCAAGGGCTTAAGACTTACGTTGCATTAGGTAAAGATACTTGAATTTTGAATAATCATCAATGAAAGATATGAAATATTCATGCCCACCTCGAGCCCTAACAATCATCGGACCACAGAGGTCAGAATGTACAAACTCCAAGGCTTCCTTGGCTCTGTAACATTTTCCAGTAAAAAATCATTTGGTCATCTTGCCTTCGAGGCATGATTCACACACCGCCAAGGAGTTTTCTTCTAAACTCTTTAGAAGTCCACTTTTCACCAACTGCTTAATTCTATTGAGTTGATGTGACCTAATCATAGATGCCAAAGATGGGCGTTTTCCTAAGGAGAAACCTTAGATCTTTTAGTTGTTGTTGCCGTACTGAACATTTCAGTATTAGACAAGGCTTTTATGACTAACGACCTTAGTACATATAAGTTACTTTCTATTAAACCCAAACCAATCTCCATTCCATTCTTCAAAATAAATACATTATTCTCATAAATTAAGATGGTATACCCTTGTTCAATGAGACAAGAAACCGAGATTAAGTTCCTCTTGATATTAGGAACTACGAAAACATTATCCAATAACAGATAACGTTTCTTGTCCAAAAATAACTTTAGCTTGCCTATAGCAACAGCTGAAACAACCTCACTAGTTTCGACTCTAAGAGCCATCTCTCCCTATGGCAACGTTTTCCAGGAACTGAATCCTTAGTAAGAGGAACTAACATGATTGGTAGCACCTGAATCAAGGATCTAGGCAAAATCATCATTCTCTACCAACACGTCTCCAAGACCAATAAATCAGATTTACTACCTTTAGACAACTTTCTCTTTTGGAGAGTAGTGGGATCAGTGTCAGAACCTAAATAAGCTCCAAGTTGCATGTCAGAGAACACTTCTCTTCTATGAACCTCAACAGAGTCAGCAACAATTGCTTCCTCTTCCTGGAGTTTAACTTGGAAATTGACACTACTGGTTTTGTCATCTATCCCTTTGTGCTCGAAAAGTAAGAATTGACGTTCAAACAAATCTTACAACGAGTCCATGATCTCGCATGCAATGACCATGTTCTCAACTCCTTTGTCCAAAACATGAGGTATGCTAGCCAAAATATGAAGTCAGGCCAATGAATTAGCTTTCATCCATACCTTATATGCATTACGAATACTTCGCGGTGCAACAAGGGTCGGGACTTGAGGACATTCCTCAACCATGACAAATTCGAGGTCATTTACCGTGAAATACATTTTACAAGACTCTTTCCACTGTATGTAATCAGTCTAATTAAAGGCTTTAAACGGAAATACAAACACGTTGCTGAAAACAAAAAACACATTGACCTACGTTAAGTTTTAAGCAAATACTCGTTTAGAAACATACAACATCCAAATAAGGTTTAGCAAAACTAACATGAACCCAGTGTGACATCTTGTTTCGCAATGATGCTTCAAAGGTTTAGGACAAAAGTCACTGAAGGGAGGTTAATTATCCCTCCTCTGAATTGAGAAATTCTCAACCAGCCATTAATATCAGAACAACTCTTGCACCTATAATGACTAGCCATCATTGATTTAGTCAAGAGATCATTAACTTACTTAACAATCTCCCGTCAGTGTGACCCGCCATTTTAGGCCCTAGAGATCCTCCCCAAGCAGCCAATCCGAAGGAAAAAAATCTGATTGGGGAAAAACCTAAAACGACCCTATCCATTTCTTGAATTCACCTTGATCTTGACCAACTGAACAAAATCCATCTGAAGAGGGACGCTCTCAGTGCGCCATAAGGGAATACAGAATGATCTTACGGTGTGAATCAATGACAGAGACTGTAGATGACACACACCCTTCACCCACTTACTATAAACACTCTCTCTGTCCACCTTGATATTGACTCATGCAAACACCATCTGAAGCAGGATGTTCCCGGGGCACCACGAGTCCAAACATGAATCTCACGATGTGAACATTCAGGGAGAAACGTGAGTGGAATCATTGATATATCAGATACATCTCTTCCTCCCACTGAGCATTTTACAACCTGGGGTTTACTTTACTTAGGAAAAACACGACTAAGAATTTTAACTAAGTCACTTTTTAGGTTTTCCCAAGAGTAGCTTTTACCTTGAATAGTTCAAACAACTTTTGATCATCATTCGTTAAACTCTTTAACGGAGTCTTTGACCAACTGTCGCTTGTAGAAAATCTATCTAATTCACCTTTCCAGGTAGTTCCCAGGTAAAGGTGTTCTGTTTCCATCAGCTTAAGAACCCCAGTCTATCCAGAATCTGCCTTAGACAAAAGGTCCCTTATAGATAGATTTAATACAATTTTAATCTTTTATGCCAATCAATTTAATCCTATTAAACCAATTTAAAAAGATTAAAACTAGGTTTCTAATCCCATTAGAACCTTGAACTTAGGTCTATCTCAATTTAATTTTAAAACCCTATTAAAACATGAGTTCACCCTAAGTTCGCATGCAACTCTTTCTTATCGATTTTAGTTCTAATTTCCTTTATAATACTTATAACTAGAAACAACCAAAAACAACCACAACGCAAAGCTAACAGAAACCAGACATTCATAACTTTTATAAACAGCCTAAGTGTCCTGCTTCATGCATTGTTCATTCATTGCTACTTTTTATATAACTCTTATACAAAAAAGCAACGAACCAAGGAAAACATGCTTCCATTCACCCTTATACTATAACGCTTATAATATAAAGATGATGCATGAATATGCTCACTGCATGCAAAAATATAACTCTTATATTTTCATGATGCATGCACATGCTTTCTTGTAATTTCTTCATGCAATATTATAGCTCTTATAATACATGATGCATGAAAAATTGCACAACCTAATGTGTGTTTTAAATCTATATGTTAAACACTATGCCATATAAATCACATACATCACATGTATAATAAACAAATGTTGATGAACCGGGAAAAATTGCCACAAACCCTCAAAACTACAAGCTAACTTTTACAAATACAAGGAGTCTCTAGTTCAAACAGGCGAACTGGGTCTTGAACCGTCCAGGCGAAGCAATGCGTCTCCACTGACCGTGTACCAAACTCCCCGTGATCGTCTACACGAAAGAACAAACGCTTTGCTCAATCGTTTACCTACGCTTCCAGAGCTAAACGATCGTGTACCATTTACTATGCGATGAAGCACGAAGTACGCGATCTTGTAGTGCGCTCTACAATGCAAGCCTTAAACGATCGTTTAAACGACAACGATGTGGTGAAGCACTATCATCTAAACGATTGCTGAGCGAGCGCCATCGTATCGTATACCGCATGATCTTGTAGTCAGTGACTATGCGATGAGCATGCTAACTTCACGATTGTTTAACGCACGCCTTTTTCTTAATGATAAGCATCATATGCTTCTACTACGATTGTCTACCTCTAGCATCTTTGCAATCAGGCAACCAACGCTATGCAATAGAGTAAACGATTTACCCTAACGTTTAGCATTAGATAAACGATCATTTAGTAAATACTACACGATCGTATAGGAAAATCTACATGATCGTTTGGTTAAATCCCAACAATCGTTTACCTGAGGGTACACGAAATGACTAACTATTGGTCTTCTTCTTCGCTGAGAACCACATCTCCATGCTTCGAAACTTCATCATAAACGACTCGACTAACTCAAACACTTTGAATTACAGACTCGATAACATGTTAATTATGCCAAAAAACACAGGGGCCCTTACAAATTAACACTTTTTAATTTAAAGAAAGCTTTAAAAGAGGCAATTAACCTGTAAACATTCATCAACGCCATCCATAAATGCAATGCAGAAAACCCACCACGACTGTAAAAGTAGTTCAAAACAGAAGTGAAATTTGGAATATCAGAACAACCTGGCTCTGATACCAATTGAAGGAAATCAGACATAAGGATTTCCATGAGCAGTGGAAGGATCTTTTCAAATTTCAATCGTATATGAATATTAACAACTATAGTACAAAAATGAAAACAACAGGCTATGCACAAAACTAAAATCACAACATGCTTTTCTAAACAAACAAAGGAATAATTACACATACCTTTGAAAACTTATCTTCAACACCCTTGATCACGAACGCTCGAATAACCCGCAAGACTACAACACTCGAATGCTCATCCACCACGACCACAACACAGCACTATCAATAAAGAATTGGAACACCGTGATCTCAAAGATCATGAACACAACGGATTCCACATGAACACCATGAACGGCCTCCAAATAACCTTGACAATGTCGAGTTGAGTATGACACCACTACAATAGCTACCTTGGTATTCTCGGTGTGAGAATCCAGAAGTGTGGGCTTTGTGTGGACTTGGTTAGAGGACGAGACCGAAAGAGAACAATCGTGTAAACGATTGAGCAAGTGGGAGATGTCAAAGTCTATCGTATGGACGATGCCCAATCATTTAACAAAAGCTATACGATCGTTTAGCTCATCGGTCAGCTGAGTGTCTATCATATAGAAACATTCCACGATCGTCTAGTCTCTCCAAGCTGTCGTTTAGCAAATCTAATTTACTTGATAGCGATCGTGAGTAATTTTCGAGAATGAAAATTTCAATTCAACAACTACTAAATTTAGGAAAACATTTTTCCTTTTATCTCTCGGTTACCATGAAACCACCAATAACCTCCCACTCAATTGGTTATTAGAGAAAAAGATATAATTATCCAATAATTAATATTATTATAAATATATATGATAACCAACTTACCATACTATATGTATAACTTATGGTTTTAATATTTCATCTCATGAAACATATAAACCATAACTCTTTTTCTATTCCATGGTCTTTAATTTAAATTCCATTTACATTAATCCTCCACTTGATGTATCTCGTACACCATACCGATCATATCATATATAATCGAATTATCCCCACTTGATGTTAAGTTGGCAATCAGGCCACTCTCACCCATACTAGTCAAAGGACCGCCCTCAAAGGCAGGAGTTACTAAAACACTCAGGATTGAGGTCATGTCACCTATGGTCGTTTAGGTGAGATGTAAGTCTCCAGTATCAACGGTGTTACATACAGAGACGAATCATCTCGTGGTCCGTATTGGATTTTATGTCCTAAAACTCGTAGTTTGTAAATTAATAAACATATTCTGTTTTGTTTTTCGATAAAGTTGTTATTGAAATTGTAATCTTGAATCCAATAAACTAAGGTCCTGGGGCTATTTAATATAGTTTGAACTTTATGTAGTGACATAAAGGTGGATTAAGTTCAAATATATAGCCAAAATGGTCTTAGTATATGAATAAAATTGGGCGCCTTATTTTCGGGACACTATGGATGTGGCCCATTTTGTAGTTAGTACAAACGATGTGATCCTGAATCGTTCATATAGAGATATGTGAGTGGGGGCATCCTATGCAATGAATTTGCATAAGACTAAACCATAAAATAGTCACTTTCTACATTCTAAATGTCGTTTTATGTATAAAACTAACTATTTCGTTAATTGATGATCTCTTAATCTTAATCCTAAGCTAACTATGAACTATTGTTCACTCGGAATTATCCTTAGATCTTCATAGGTGAGGGCAACTCATCATCACTAGCCCAATAAGCCTCTCATTTCAGGGGTAAGATCGGGTGGATAGCTGTGAACAAAGGGTGCAAGACGGAATTCATTCCTACCCGTTATAGGGATAGTAGATAGGTTGTTCCCTTTAGTACTGAATCCAGGTCTAGAACAAGGGGCCCCACCCTCTCCTTTGCCCGAGAAGAATTCAGTTTATAAGTTGGACCCTAAACCAATTGTTCATTAGAAGATCAATGGAACTTAAGGAACAAGATGTAGTCTTGGGGGTAAAATGGTTTTTATGAGCCAGTCGAGATTACGAACAACCTGTGCAAGATTAGCTTACTAATCATGGTTATATCAAATGGACACAAATATATCTATAGTGTGGGAAGTGCAACTACGGGACTATAATGGAATGACCTGTTAGTTAACGAATGTTGATTAGCTCCGTCTAAAGAGTTTAGCTAGTTAATCTCGGATCGTTGGAGCCCATGATCTATAGGTCCATTAGGTTCCCCTACTAGCTCATATGGAATAAACTTAGAACAGTATGATAAAATAATTTGAATTGTTCGAATTAGGTGAAGAGAGAGAAACCGACAAGTATTTGTGATATAGTGGTCAGGTTTTCAGTTTAGAGATATAGCTTTAATATTTAAATGTAATTTAAATATCAAGAATATGAATATGTTCATATTCGGAAGGTCGAAAATAATGGAAATAGTCAAAGATGTAAAAAGTCAAAGAGCTAACTTTTGACTTTGAACAGTCAAATTTTGACCAATCTTATATTTAAATGTGATTTGAATTTTGAGAAAATGAATGTGGATTCATGCTCGAGAGGTCAAAATTAGTCAACACGAAAAAAAATCACAAAAAGTCAAAATGTTGATTTTTGGTCAAAGTTTAACTTTGACAAATGACTATTTTGCCCTTTGACTAAAGTTAGTGGGAAAATCCAAACTTTTGTTGGATAATTCCACTAACAAAATAGTGGGCTAGGTGTTGGCTTATAATGGAGACATTAAGCCAACTTAGATAATGGATTCTAGGTGTTAGATTTTTATGAATTATTTTCATGCAATTGTTGCATGGCCCTTTTCTATAAATATGGGCTTTTGAATTTGGATGAAAAAGTTTTGACAATTTGCCAATTTTTGTTTTCAAAATTGGGCTGAAAAAATAAACTCAAACCCTACCCAAATTCCATCTCCATTTCAATCTCTTTCTCTCTCTCGAGTTCTTCATCCACTGGGTCCCACAACCCGGTTCTGAGTCCAGAGGATAGTAAGCCAACTCTATTGGTGGTCCGAAGAGTTCGGGTCGAGATTCAGCGAGGAAAAGCAGCTTTTGGGAGCTTCAAAGGTAAGTTAATTTACTGTTGTTCCTTCAAATTTCATGTTATTTTCTTTTAAATTAAAAGCAATTAGAGTGTAATTAGGTCCTAATTCTTCTGCGTATGTCTCGTATTCCATTAGTCCGGTCTCATACAAACTCTTTGCATAGGACACCTCCGCTCGCATATCTCCACATGAATGGTCAGGATCTACCATTTGTAGTAGTTTACAATACTTGCAAACCTCTACAAAGCGGGTCGTATCCGTAGTGTCAATAGGATCAGGTATCCCACCTTAATCCTTATACTACAGACCTATTTAAGTTATCACTTAAGACATGATCCACTTATATATCTCATAACACTGATTCTCACTTCCAAATCGATATCGATTCTAGGAAATCAACTTCGGGGGTCAATATTCCCTCTGAATGGGGGAGCAGTTGTGTGGAGAAGTGTCAAGCAAAGTTGTATTACTAACTCCACAATGGAAGCTGAGTATGCAGCTTCAAGTGAAGCAGCAAAAGAAGTAGTATGGCTCATAAAGTTTCTGACTGACCTGAAAGTAGTTCCTAACATGCATCTGCTTATCATCCTCTATTATGACAACAGTGGAGCAGTTGCTAATTCAAAGGAACCTCGAAGCCATAAACAAGGAAAGCACATCAAGCGGAAGTACCATCTCATCAGGGAGATTATACACAAAGGAGATGTGATTGTCATGCAGATAGCCTCACAATACAACTTAACTGATCCATCTACAAAGGCCTTATCGGCTAAAGTGTTCGATGGTCACCTAGTAGGACTAGGTCTACGAGATATTTATCACTAGGACAAGTGGGAGAATTTATGGGTATCTAATGCCATAGTTTATTGTATTTATACTTTTTGTTCTCTCTGTGTAAACTCAACATTGTATATACTTGTATATATTGATCCACTAGAGTTTTAGTCCAAGTGGGAGTATTGTTGGGTTTTATGTCCTAAAGCTTGCAGTTTGTAAAAATTAAACATATTCTATTATCAATAAAAATGTTATTCAACATTTCTTCAATAAAGGTATTGAATCTATTAATTGCATTCATAAAAGTCTAAATCCAATAAACTTAGATCCATAGCTATTATATGAATAGTTGAACTTTATGTAGAGATATAGAGATGGATCAAGTTCGAGTAAATAGCCAAAATGGTCTATATTACTGATGCTTGTATTTATGAAGTGGAAATGTGGATGATATGCGTTGATGGATTTATGTTGTGCACTCAAGTTTCCCTAGCGGAATTCAAGTGTAAATTCCTCTGAGTTTCCTGGTAAGTCCATGGTCGAACACAGGGACTTGTGAAAATAGATTGCGTTGGTAATTTTTATAAAGACTTTGCGGTAACCAGATAAATGAATAAAGTATTGGGTTTGTTTTTTGTGTTGATGAAAAGTAAATAAATACGGTGGAGTTTGAAAGAGTTGGTAAACGGGAGATGCGATGAATATGCAGTGAACGGGTTGAGAAGGATTTTGGCTAATATTCCCTAGAATTCGTACATGCTATGCGATCATACAACACGCATACAACAGTAAACCACCTCTCAGTGTGAATACCACAGCTTCTAAGGCTAGAACGCATGCAATATATGCGATAATATTTATGCGATGACAACATGACATCCACACAAATATGTGACCACATAATATCATTCCCATCTCTAGGATGCATGCGATGCAGGTTGACAAACAGAGCATATCTCTAAGTCCCTATCTCTTGTTTATGCAGTTCTAATCTTGCTCTGTCGAGCCCATATTCTAACCTAGCTCTCTCGAGACATTAGGTTCTTTCTTTAGACTCTCTCTCGAGTAACTCTAAAGGGTATTTTGCACAACATAAAACAAGACAATCGCAAGCAAAGAACTTCTTAGGTCATGTTAGCTTAGTTCTTCTCAACCCATTTGACTAGTTTAGCTGCTCATGCATATTAAGAGAGTGAACAGATGTAGAAATAGAACTACCATTGTATAAGTATGAAGATGAAGTACAGAATAACAATGCAAGTATAGAATAAAGAGCCTGGTAGCAATCTCTTGCTGCCAGCATTTACACTGTTTCTACTCATGCTCAAATATAATCTCGCTCTCGCGAGAGTCGGCCAGCTCTCTACTCTTACGTCCCAAGGTTCTCTCTCGAGTTTCCCTGAGTGATCTCTGGTGCCACCACTCTTCTCTTGCTCCGCCTTAAAATGGAAAGAAAACTATGAACAAAAGTGTGAACTAAACGGTGAACTAATCAACTGGTTAACCCTTCTCTGAAGAATGCCCTTGGTATTTATAGAGCATCCATAGAGCATCCATGGTTGTACAGATGGGACAACTTTAATTTATGACTGATGCGTCGAATAATTATCACCGATAAAGCTGAATGTACTTTGTGACTTTTATCGGCTGTCAACTTAATTTGGATTTGACTGTCATCAGCTTTCTGTCCCATCGCTCTTAATTGACCTTTCACCTAGATGCGCCCATCATGTTGCGGCGATCCTTCTTGGGCGAATGTTTGCGAGCACAATCAACGCAAAGCCTTGCGGTGAAGTTGCGCTCGACCAATTAATTCCTATTATCGCAATCTTTACATTGCGTTAACGCATATTCTGCACAAAAATACAAAAATCAATTGTTCTAATACGCTGAACACATGCGACCGCAATATCATGAAAATGATGCTTAATGAACGCAAGTTAATATATTTCATCAACGCAATCCAACATTATTTAAGAACTTAGCACTATGATAACGTGCATTTCTGCCCGTTATCATACCCCCAAATTTAAACAATGCTTGTCCTCAAGCATGAGCTAAAGATTCCTTTAGCAAGTCAACCGCAATGTTCTTTTCCTAGACTTCTCAAGGATACTTCATTCAAATCCTACATACCTGAATTTCATTAAGTATTTTTCAAGTCTCTTCTTAAAATATTTCTAAGACCTAGGGACTGCAAGTTTAACTTTCAAAAGGACATTACTAAATTCCGGAACATCGCATGATTTATTT
Source organism: Benincasa hispida (assembly GCF_027475165.1). Classification (NCBI taxonomy): domain Eukaryota; kingdom Viridiplantae; phylum Streptophyta; class Magnoliopsida; order Cucurbitales; family Cucurbitaceae; genus Benincasa; species Benincasa hispida. Next base: position 29,673,543 of record NC_143485.1, read on the forward strand.
CAAAAAGAAAATTTTCTACCGGGGTGTCAAATGATTGTATCATTGTACAAAAATTTTCTTCATTGATATTTTTTTCTGACCTTGCACTGATCCGAGTGTCTTGCCTTCGTTTTAGCTTACCCCTATAGGTGTCATGCGGACATCCAACTACGAGCAATACGCTCTTTCTCAGATTAAACTCATATCTTTTTGGCAGTGGAGTTGCGATCATTTGTTTATGCATTGATCCTGGTGACTTACTTTCATTTTGGCTTGCCCCTACATGTGTCATGCAGACATCCAACTATGGGTAAGTGCCTTTCACAACTTTACTCTTATCAACATGGGTTTCCCATTGCGTTGACAGTGGAGTTTTTATTCTCAATATATTTTTTTTAAAATAGCAAGATCGAAAATAAATACCTCACCCCCAAATTAAAAATGCGGCAATGTCCTCATTGCCAAAAGATTAAAACAAGTCATGCGATTTTCATAGAATGCGTTGTAAAGAGAGTTTGAAAGAAAGCTAGCAAACTCCTAACTTCTAGAAATATTTCATAAGGTGACTATCTTAAGACTAAGTTGACTCTAGTATATACGAAAGAAATAGAATCATATTTTTCATCATTGAAATCATACTTGGAAAAGAAACAGAATGTGGTAACTCACTAAATTTATCTATGTCAAATGATTGCAGTGATTAAAGAGGATGCGGTGATAAAACTTTGAAGACTAAAATGCAATGTAATAGTGCAAAATTTGAAATAAAGATAAGGAAGAGTACACCCCCAAATTTTGCACTGTCGCCTGCATTGTATTGACGTATCCATCTTTGCGGCGATCTCTCTTCTTTGGGTTGCGGTGATGGAGTAAGATAAGTACTTTGTCGCGTAACATCCCCGCAATTCAGCGCCTCAATCGTTGCAAGACTAACAAAGAATGGGTCAAATTATTTTAAACAAAATAAAACTCGTTATCAAATTTTTGTTTTTTTTGAAAATAAAATAAGGATAGGTAAAGATTGAAAGGATAAAGTGAAAATTTTGAATAGTGGAAAAGAGTTGAAGAATTGATGTTTCCCAAAACTTGTGTCCCTGATAGATTGCTATCATATAATACTTAGGGACCACTTATTTATGGCTAGTTTGTTCACGTCCATGGTGGCTTTTCTCTCTTTTCTTTGTCTTCTAGGGTATTTACTGCCTTAATCTGGAGTTTTTTTTTTTTTTTTTTCATGATGCTCATTACAATTTCCCCCTTGCGCACATCAATTTGAGCGTGACCGGTTGAAAGGAATGGTCGTCCGAATATGATGGGCGCATCTTCGTCCACTTTATAATCCAAAATGAGGAAGTCTGTCGACAGGATGAATTTATCGATAGAAATTGCGGCATTTTTCAACTCCCCTTCAGGTTGTATTCGAGATCTATTCGCGAGTAGGAGAGTTTCCTTTGTGGGCGTAAGTGTTCCAACATTCAATTGTTTGAAAATTGATAACAACACTATGTTTATACTTGCCCCAAGATCGCATAGTGCTTGGCTACTGAAGGTCCCTCTGATAGAACATGGGATCGTGAATATTCCTGGTCGCCCATTTTAGGTGGGATCATAGCAGTTTGCACTACAGCCACTATTGTGATATTTTCTTACTCATTTTGTTCCTCTTTCAATCTTTGCGGAGTCACTGGTGGTTGAACTTCTTCTGTCTCAAGATCTAGAGGCTTAAGGGTGGACGCAACTTTAGGGTCTATTTTCTCAAGCTTCTCCAAACTATAGGTCAACGGGTCTTCGGTTATCACTGCATTCAAGTTGGTCGTAATGCGTTTCTCCCCTACTTCCACAGTCATGTTGTCACTTAGCAAGGAGACTGCTAAGCATTATTCCTTCTCGTTACCCCAAACATTGCGAGAGAGCTCAGTTGAGCTCGGCAATGCTCCTTGCGGGCTATTTTTCAGCTCGCCCGCAATTTGTCTCATTTGAATTTCGAGATTTTTAATGGATGTAGCTTGATTCTGAAGCATAGATTCTTTTTTCTCAATATATTGCTTCAGTAAGCTCTCTAAGGATGAAGATTGCGGTGGTTGTGACCTACTAGTTTGGCTTTTTGTTGGACCGTTGTTTTGTGGGAAAAATCCGGGTGGCCCTCCTTTTTGTGCCATAGGTTGAAAGCTTTGTTGTTGATTTTTTTCACACAAAATTTGGGTGGTTTTGCCACCCGAGGTTATATGTATTGGAATAGGGTTTATCTCTTATGAAGCATACCGACTGCAGGTTTGTTGGGCATTCCTCCATCGGGTAAGCATCACCGCAAATGACATAACTTGCAGTCGTTTGAGTGATTGTGCTTACCTGCCCTTTCTTCGCTCCCGTATTATTAATTGCGATGCCTTGTTTCAGACTCATCTTATAGTCATTTGATTTTGCAGGGATGCGATGACCCCATTGTTTGCGTCATTATCTTGAATTCTTAATCTCTGATCGCTTTCCCTTCAATCCTCGTGATTTTTGGAAATTTGATAAAGTATACTCTTAGTCTCCTCATATGTTTTGTCGAGCAGACCACCAACGGCTACCGCATTGGCAGCGGTCTGCGAAGAGGGATTCAATCCTTGGTAGAAAATTTCCATTTGCAGGCAATCTGGTAAGCCATTGTGTTGACAGTCTCTTGCCAGCCGCTTAAACCTTGCCCAAGCATCGCTAAGCGATTTGTCATCTTCTTGTTCAAATTTTTTTATTAATTTCCTTCTCCTAAAGCTCTCAGTTGGTGGGAAATACTTCTTCATAAATTTTTCCACCACCTGTTCTTATGAAGTGATCTCTCCCAGCTCAAGAGAATATGCCCATGTCCTCTCCTGATCACACAAAGAAAATGGAAACAAAGTTAGTCGAACTTCCTCGGTTCAGATATTCGGGAACACAAAAGTGTTGCAGATTTCTATGAAGCTCCGAAGGTGGGCGTGCGGGTCTTCGCCATGCCTCCCTTCAAACTACCCAACAACCTGGATCATCTGCAACATTACTGGCTTCATTTCAAACCTCGATCCATCTAGCGTCGGCCTCATGATTCCTGGAGCGAAATCGTAGAGGTTAGGTGACGCACAGTCCCAGATAGGTCTATTGCGGTTATTTGTCAGAAGGATGGGGTTGGCCATTATATTATTAGCATTCGTGGCCCTTTCTGCCGGTTGTTCCGCCATTCTTGGTGTTCCTTCTTGTTGTTGTTGTCGGTCTCTTAATCTTCGTCTAAAAGTCCTCTCAATCTCCGGGTCATAATTCGTCAGAGATTGAGAGTTTTGCAAAGAAATAAAAAAAATTACCGTTAGCAAACTATCTTGCCGAAGTCCCTCGCAATGGCGCCAAAAACTTGATGCTTGTATTTATGAAGTGGAAATATGGATGATATGCATTGATGGATTTACGTTGTGCACTCAAGTTTCCCCAGCGGAATTCAAGTGTAAATTCTTCTGAGTTTCCTGGTAAGTTCAAGGTCGAACCTAGGGACTTATGAAAACAGATTGCGTTGGTAATTTTTATAAAGACTTTGCGGTAATCGGATAAATAAATAAAGTGTTGGGTTTGTTATTTGCGTTGATGAAAAGTAAATAAATGCAGCGGAGTTTGAAAAGAGTTGGTAAACGGGAGATGTGATGAATATGCGGTGAACGGGTTGAGAAGGGTTTCGGCTAACACTCCCTAGAATGCGTTCATGTTATGCGATCATACAACATGCATACAACAGTAAACCACCTCTCAGTGCGAATACCACGACTTCTAAGACTATAACACATGCGATATATGCGATAAGTTTACAGGGTCTACACATAAACCTCTATTTCTATTTATGCGATGACAACATGACATCCACACAAATATGCGACCACATAATATCATTCTCATCTCTAGGATGCATGCGATGCAGGTTGACAAACAGAGCTTATCTCTAAGTCCCTATCTCTTGTTTATGCAGTTCTATTCTTGCTCTCTCGAGTCCAGATTCTAACCTAGGTCATGTTAGCTTAGTTCTTCTCAACCCATTTGACTAGTTTAGCTACTCATGCATATTAAGAGAGTGAACAGATGTAGAAATAGAACTTCCATTGTATAAGTATGAAGATGAAGTATAGAATAACAATGTAAGTATAGAATAAAGAGCCTGGTAGCAATCTCTTGCTGCCAGGCGTTTACACTGTTTCTACTCGTGCTCAAAATATAATCTCGCTCTCGCGAGAGTCAGTTAGCTCTCTACTTTTACCCCCTAAGGTTCTCTCTCTAGTTTCCCTAAGCGATCTCTGGTGCCACCACTCTTCTCTTGCTTCGCCTTAAAATGGAAAGGAAACTATAAACAGAAGCGTGAACTAAACGGTGAACTAATCAACTAGTTAACTCTTTCTCTAAAGAATGCCCTTGGTATTTATAGAGTATCCATGATGAAAGGCGACTTCTCTCACCTGGTTGTACAGATAGGATAGCTTTAATTCCTGGCTGATGCATCGAATAATTATCACCGATAAAGCTGAATGTACTTTGTCACCATTATCGACTGTCAACTTAATTTGGATTCGACTGTCATCAGCTTTCTGTCCTATCGCTCTTAATTGGGCTTTCACCCAGATGCGCCCACTATGTTGGGCTGACCAAGTTGCGGGGATCCTTCTTGGATGAATGTTTGCGAGCATGATCAACGCAAAGCCTTGCGGTGAAGTTGCGCTCGACCAATGAATTCCTATGATCACAATCTTTGCATTGCGTTAACGCATATTCTGCACAAAAATACAAAAATCAATTGTTCTAATGCGTTGAATGCATGTGACCGCAATATCATGAAATCGATGCTTAATGGACACAAGTTAACATATTTCATCAACGTAATCCAACATTGTTTAAGAACTTAGGACTATGATAACGTGCATTTCTGCCCGTTATTAGGTACATGATTAAGGTTGGGTATTATTCTGGTAACAATATTGGATGCGGTCTACTCTGTAGTTGTTACAAGTTATTGTTAAGATACTACAAATGAAGTGATCCAGATTCAATCATGTACTGACATGAGAAGTGAGGGCATCCTATGCAATGAGTTTACATAAGATCAGACCAAGAAATAAGTGACTTTTACTTTATAACGTTGTTTACTGTATAAGATTGACTATTTCACTTTGATGACCTTGGTAACTCGATCTTAATCCTGAGCTAACTATGAACTTCTGTTTATTCTGGATTATCCTTAGATTTGCATAGGTGAGGGTTGGCTCAACAGTGCCAGCTAAAAGTCTCCCATTTCAGGGGTAGGACCGGGTAGATAGCTGGGGACATAGGGTGCAAGATGGAATTCATGCCTACCTGATTTAGGGATAGGAGAAAGGTTGTTCTCTTAAGTACTGAATCCAAGTCTTGAACAAGGGGCCCCACCTCTCACTCGGCTGAGAGGGATCTGGTTTTGTGACTGGATCACAAACCAATTGTTCATTAAAGGATCAGTAGAAACTTAAGCAACACGATGTAATATCGAGGGTAAAACAATATATTGACCCAGCCGTTCTTACGAACAACCTGTGAGGGGTCGACTTACTGGTTATGGTTAAATCATGTGGACACAAATATATCTACAGTGAAAAGAGTGCAACTATTAAGCTATAGTGATGTGACTTGATAGTTAACGAATACTGATTAATTTGGTCTAAAGAGTTTTAGCCAATTAATCTTAATCGTTGGAGCTAATGATCAGTAGGTCCATAAGGTCCCTCTACTAGCTCGTAAAACATGAACACCTTGAATTATTAAATTGAGGGAATTTGGAATGATATCAATTTGAAATGTTCAAATTGAAATTAGGATTAGAATTTCGATAAGTTCAAATTCAAATTAGGATTTGTATAAATTATATTCAATATAATTATTTATTGAAATTAAACGAAATTGGAGAGTTTATGGTATTTAAATATTTATTTAAATATAAATTACATGAATTAGACTCATTTTTAAATTTAATGTATGATTAATTTGATATTTATTAAATTAATTAATTAAATAAATATGTTTAATTAATTAAAATTTAAATTAATTTTTTCAATTTTAAATTCAATTTAAGAAATTGAATTTTGATATTTGATTAATTATGAATTGATTAAATCAATATTTTGATTAATTTTTGAATTAATTAATTATTGAAATGAAAAGTTGGAAAACTGGATTATATGGGTTTTGCCCACAAAACACCTTGACCAGGAGGTATTGTTCCTACAAGCATACATAAATCCCATTTGAATTGAGAAGTAGGTGTTGGCCGTTTGATAGTTGAGAAATGCTTGCATGCTGAAGAAATATAAAACTCTCAATTTTGAATAAGAAAGCAAGTGGTGTTGTACCTGAAAAGAGTTTATGCTACTTCATCTTCAAAGGTATGTTCTTGAAACCCTCTTTTGAATTTATAAAATAACATGCCTTAGAACTCAAATTAAATGTAATTAGAGTGCTTATTGATTTTGTTTGCTTCCATTGCATGCTTGTGTATTCCATCAGTTTGTATCTCCTTTGGAAAGATACGGTTAATGTAACAATTAAAACATTTTCATCACATCAAATAGATTCATAGATAACTTGGAAGGACCGAAACTTGTGGTTCTCAAGCATCTATGGCTACCCTGAATCACATAAAAAACATCTTACCTGGGAGCTTATTTCTAGACTTAATAATAATGACAAATACCATTGGCTTATGGGTGGTGACCTCAATGAAATTCTTTAGAGCAAAGCAAAGTATGATGGTCCCTCAAGTCTGTAAATCTCCTCTCAAACACTAGAGAATCTCTTGATAATTGCCCACCAGTGGATATTGGCTACAATGGTTCTCTTTACACCTGGTATGGGAATAGAAATGAATCAAGAATTTAGGAAAGAAATGAAAGATTCTTTTGCAATAAAATAAAAGTACAACACTTGAATTGACTATTCTCTAATCATAAGCCTATAGAAATCAATTTAGAAACAAAAATAAAAACCAACAAAAAAAAGGAAAAAAAAAATCAATTTTTTGGAAATTTGGACCCAGAATGAAAAATGTAAAAATGTAATTGAGCAATCTGAATTATGGAATGAACCCCCGTCCAAAACCTTGTTGGTGGAAAGCCTAAATAGATGCTCAAACTCATTATCAAATTGGGGTAGAATTACTTATAAAAATTAAACTCAGAGAATAACTGACTGTAAAAAAGCCCACTAGTTCACCCATGACAATCCTTCAACTGTTGACTTTGATCATATACACATGTGAGAGTTTCTGAACCTAATTTAGATAGCCAAACAGAATACAAACAATCAACAGAAATAATAAATTGAAAACAGTAAAAAACACCAACATATATAGTGGTTCGACCAGTTTGGTCTACATCCACTTTGAGAACCAACTTGAATTAATTGTATTTATGAGTAATAAAGGAATTTACAAATTACAGATAATCAACAAAATCACCAATATGTAATTTCAATATCCACTAATATCGAGAGATCCGCACATAAGAAAACTGAGAACAACCCGCTGCAAAAAAGCCCAAAACAGTGTGCCTTTGACCGGCAAATCACAAAATCCAGATCTGCAGCAAACCCACGCGTTGAACCGAAATTGACCGACACTCGTCCAAAATCGGACCGCCCAGATCGATCCGTTCTACCACCCGTCACCCACGTAGCAACCGCGGACACTTGCCCACGTCAGACCCACGTCCGGCCGCTTCTCTTCTTCGCGCACACGCTGCAGACGCACGCCGAATGAAAAAACAGATCTCTCAATGTTTTCTGCTTCCGTTTTCTTCCCTGTCGGCTGCGGCGGACGTTTTTGCTTCAGGCAGCTCATGGACTTCCTCACAGGCGGCTGCTGCTCTCTCTTCTACCAGCTGCGGCGGCTTCTTTTACTTCCAAAAAGAGGTTCACGATTTCTGCGATAATTACCAAAATACCACTGCTCATAATTACAATAATGTCATTGGGCCTTTAATTTTTCTAAAAATCCAATAAAACCCACTTAAATACCTTGTTATTTTCTACAAATCTCTCTCATAATAAATATTTAAGTGTCATTCTCCAATCTTCCTATCATCCAGATTTAATATTCAGCCCATCTAACAGGTATTTAAACTTATGGGCTGGATGAACCTTGGTTAACATATCTGACAAATTTTCAACTGTATGAACCTTGACCAGTTGAACATCTTTCTGGGCCACAACTTCTCTGATAAAATGAAATTTGACATCAATATGCTTAGAACGTTCGTGATGAGATGGATTCTTCGCAAGATGAATAGCACTCTGGCTATCACAACGGATGATAGAAATGAACTCCTGCGACAACAACTCACCAACTATCCTTTTCAACCATATTGCCTCTTTCACAACTTCACCCACTAAAATATACTTTGACTCAGTAGTAGACAAGGAAACAACTGGAAAAATGTGACCTGATAAAGACCTTCTTTTGTCAAGGTTTGTAGTATAATGTGCATCTGTGAAGCCTTCCAACAGTGCTGATTTATCACAATCCCTGCTAAAACACAATGATACACTGGCACTACCTTTCAAATATTGAAGCAACCATTTAACTGCATTCCAATGCTCGTTCCTAGGATTTGACATAAACCTACTTATCATACTCATAGCATATCCTAAGTCTAGCCTAATATAAATCATCAAATACATAATACTTCCAACAGCATTACAATAAGAAATATTAGTCATCTCTAACCTTTCTTGTTCAGTAACAGGACACTGAAACGAAGAAAACCTATAATGAGATGCTAAGGGTGTCGAAACTGCCTTACAACCAGACATATTATACTTCTCAAGCAGTTTATGCACATAACTCTCCTGCGAAATGGTTAACAAACCTTTCTCCCTATCTCTTTTCACATTCATGCCTAGGATCCTTTTCAGTTCACCTAAATATTTCATCTCAAATTCACTACTCAATCGTTTCTCGAGATCACAGATTTCAGAATAATTCTTAGACACCAGAATCATATCATCTACATACAGAAGTAGATAAGTATATGTACCTTTCTGAGATAGTTTCCAGTACACGCAGGCATCATATGAGCTCCTGTGAAACCTCTGCTTCAAAATAAAGATGTCAAACCTGATATACCATCGATGATTGCTTCAATCCATAGATAGACTTGTGAAGACGACAAACCATATCTTTCTTTCCTTTCACCTCATAGCCCTTAGGTTGAACCATGCAGATCACTTCCTCCAATTCACCATGAAGGAAAGTTGTGGTTACGTCCATCTGTTCAACAAACATATCAAAGTGAACAGCAATAGATAAAATTAATCTAATGGACGAATGCCTCACCACCGGAGAGAAAATCTCATGAAAGTCAACTCCTTCCTTTTAAGTGTAGCCTTTGGCTATCAGTCTAGCCTTATACCTAGGCTTGCTATCACCTCCTGTACCTGGCTTGATTTTATAAATCCACTTTGATTAAATGAGTTTCTGATTAGGAGGCTTTAGAACCAGTGACCATGTCTGATTCTTCTGCAACGAGAACAACTTTGCTTCCATAGAATCCTTCCATTGTTCCTTTGAATCAGATACAATAGCCTTCTCAAAAGTAAGAGGCTCTGCTTCAATACTATGAGCTGCACAAGTAAAAGCATAAGCAACTAAATCAGCATAACCATACCTCGTAAGCTGATAGTTCTATAGGCCACTGCTACTTGAGCTTTTTCACCAAAAGCTCCCTCATCAATCAAAGTCATCTATAGTTGAGGCTGTCTACCATCAGAACTGGATGACTGATCACTGGAATCATCTGAACTAACTGATGGTCATGCTTTAGAATCAATTCTAACCTCTGCCTCAACTTGATTGACTGTTTGCTGTTTCTACTGCTCTTTGACACAAAATGGCATATCTGTTTCATTAAAGGTCACATCTCTGCTGATAATGCATTTATTTCTGCCCTCTTCCAAGTACCAAAGTTTATATCCTTTAACACCCTGAGGATAGCCAATAAGCATACATTTCAGTGCCCTCTTATTCAGCTTCCCTTCATTAACATGAGCATATGCTGAACATCCAAACACTCTGAGATGATCCAAGCTTGGAGCTTTCCCTGTCCATATCTCCTGAGGAGTCTTTAGGCCTAAAGCAGAAGACGGACTTCTATTAATAAGATATCAAGCTGTTTGGGCAGCTTCCCCCCAAAACTTCAAGGGTAATGAAGCATTTTTCAAGAGACATCTTGTACGCTCTATAATTATTCTGTTGAACCTCTCAGCTAAACCATTATGCTGTGAAGTGTACGAAACAGTGAAATGTCTCGTAATTCCCTCATATTTTCAAAATTTATCAAATTTGTGATTCACAAATTCTAAATCATTGTTTGTCCTCAGATACTTTACCTTCTTGCCTGTCTGGTTCTCAACCTGCTTTTTCCATTCAAGAAATTTCCCAAAAGCTTCATTCTTCTGTTTCAGTGGATACATCTACACCTTTCTTGAAAAATAATTAATGATCGACATAAAGTATCTCGAACCTCCCATAGAAGGTACCTTTGTAGGACTCCAAAAATCTGAATGAACATAATCCAAAATTCCTTTGGTAGAATACTTCCTTTCCCAAACTTCACTCCAGTAGACTTTCCCATTATGCAATGTTCACAAAATGGGAGTTCAATGTCTTTAACTTCTCCAAGCAGACCTTGTTCTGAAAGAGCTTGAAGACCTCTTTCACTCACATGATCTAGTTTGTTATGCTATAACATAGACTTATTTGTTTCTTTCCCAGATGCAATAGCAACATTACCTGAAACTGCAGTACCCTCCAACATATAAAGACCATTTCTCAATATCCCTTTCAGCTTAACCAAAGAACCCTTGATAACATTCAGAACTCCATTCTCAGATTTATAGAAATAACCCGTTCTATCTAATTCGCCCAGAAAAATTAGATTTCGTTTAAGTTCTGGAACATACCTTACATTTGTAAGAATTCTGATCATACCATCATGTGTTGCAATTCGAACTGACCCAATTTCTTTTACATAACAAGCACCATTATCACCAAGCAAAACTGATCCCCCATCATTTTCCTGAAAGTCAATCAAGAAATCCTGATTAGGAGTCATGTGAAACATGCACCCTGAATCCATGATCCAAGCATTCTGAATGTCTCTACTAGACACCATCAAAACCTCTACTGAATCATACCCATCAGTAACATTTGCTGCACTAGAATCCCCTGTATGCTTGCTACTTGATGCTTTCTTGCTCTTATTCAAAGGGCAATTTTTTCTAAAATATCATTCTTTATGACATAGGAAACACCTTTTGGTTTTCCCCTTTGATTTCGACCTGGATCTTGACTTTTTCTTTTTCCGTTCTTTTTCTCACTTCTGCCTCTAGTCATGAGTAACTCTCCATCCTTGCATTCCTTTTTAATCTCAAGATTTCACATTCTCAAGGAATCCAACACTATATCCATGGACAATGAATCCCGTCCATATTTAATAGCTACCTTAACTTCTCGATACGATTCTGGCAAAGAATTCAGAAGAATAACTGCTTTATTTTCATCCGACATCTTCTCACCGATGTTATTGAGATCAACTATAATCTTCTGAAATTCATCTAGGTTCTCTTCTAAGCTTTTACTTGAGTCCGTCTTATATCCAAAGAATTTATCCTTTAGATATAATTTATTTGGCAAGGATTTAATCAAATAAAGACTTTCTAATTTCTTCTATAACTCCGCTGTAGTAGTGGCCTCATCTATTAGGCTAAGCACTCCATCTGACAGATATAGAATTATCGCTGAATAGGCCTAATTGTTGGTGGAAGGTCATTTTCGTCTAAGATTTTGGCTATCTTTTGTTGCACCAGAATAGCCCTAATCTTTTTTCTCCATAACCCAAAATCACCTTTCCCATCAAATTTAATGACTTCGAACCGTGTAGACATCGAAGACATCTTTCAAATTAATTCTAACAAAAATATCCCTGAACAAAGAATATGCCAGCACACACTATCATACACCCTCCTTGGATCAACTAGAGCTATGATACCACTTGTGAGAGTTTATGAACCTAACTTAGATGGCCAAACAGAATGAAAACAATCAGCAGAAATAAATCAAAATATATAGTGGTTCGACCAGTTTGGTCTACATCCACTTTGAGAACAAACTTGAATTATTTTTATTAATGAGCAATAAAGGAATTTACAAATTACAGATAATCAATGAAATCACCAATCTGTAATTTCAATATCCACTGATATCGAGAGATCCGCACACAACGTCGCCTCTAAAAACTGAGAAAAACCCGCTGCAAAACAGCCCAAAACAATATGCTACCCGCCTCTGACCGGCGAACCACCAAAACCTGATCTGCAGCAAACCCACGTGCTGAACCGGAACTGACTGACACTCGCCTGGATTGGACCACCCAGATTGATCCGATCTTCTGCCCGTCACCCACGCAACTGCCATGGACACTCGCCCACATTAGACCCACGTTCGGTCGCTTCTCTTCTTTGCGCACACGCTGCGGACGCACGCCGAATGAAAAAACGGATCTCCCAACGTTTGTCGCTTCCGTTTTCTTCCTTGTCGGCTGAGGCGGACGTTTTTGCTTCAGGCGGCTGCTACTCTCTCTTCTACCAGCTGCGGCGGCTTCTTTTACTCCCAAAAAGAGGTTCACGATTTCTGCCCTATTTTGGAAGAAAATAGGGATAATTACCAAAATGCCACTGCTCATAATTACCATAATTCCATTGTGCCTTTAATTTTTCCTAAAACCCACTTAAATACATTGTTATTTTCTACGATAGTTTATTGAGTTTGAATTAAATCATTTACTAAAAAAAGAAGAAATCTATTGGCATCAAAGTTCTAGAGAAAATTGGATTAAATAGGGTGACAAGAATACATAATGGTCTGATAAAAAGCTACAATGAGAAAGAAAAGAAGTGAATTCCATGGAATTATAACTGATGATGGCTCTTGGTCAGAAGATGAAAATATTATCCAAAAAAACATTTCTTAACATCTACCAAAACCTTTTCACATCTTCTAACCCAAACCATGATCAAATGAATATCATCCTACAACATATCCAATCTAAAGTCACCCCAATAATGAACACTAGCCTCTAAGCTCTATACACAAAAGATGAGGCAAAAACGTTACCAAACAAATGTTCCCTACAAAGTCCCCAAGACCAGATGGATTTTCTGCTGTTTTCTTCCAAACTTATTGGAATGTGGTTGGCCAAAGAACAATTGAAAGTTACCTTAATATCCTCCTGCGAAACAATAATATTGATTCTTGGAACTAAACAAACATTGTTTTTATTCCTAAAATATAGAACCCTCGAATTGTTTAGACCTATAAGTCTTTGCAATGTCATATATAATATTGTGAAAAAGTCTATAGCTATTTAAATGTGTTTTAAATGATGTGATTTCCGAATTTTAATCTGCTTTTGTTCCAACAAGTCAAATAATGGACAACATAATGATAGGCCATGAATGTATTCATTTCATAGAGAACAAAAAAACTGGAAATCAGGGAGTTACAACTTTAAATTTCAACTTTAGTAAAGCCTATGATAGAGTGGAATGAGTTTTTTTTTAAAAGATATTATCATTCGCCTTGGATTTGATAACAATTTTATTTCACTCATTTATAGATGTATTTCTTCTACTACGTTCTCTATTCTATTAAATGGTGAATCTACAAAATTTTCCTCCCCAAGCAGAGGCATACGCCAGAGGATCCTCTCTCACTCTACTTCTATCTTTTATTTGCCGAGGGCCCCTTAACTTCTATTTGATCACTCTTTTGGTTCTCTTTTCTAATCACTCTTCTGGTTCTCTTTTTGGTTCTCTTTCAGGTCTTAAAATAAAACCTTCAAGTCCCGTCATTCCATTCTTACTATTTGCCGATGACAGCCTAATCTTTCGCAAAGCCTCGGAACATGAATTAATGAAACTAAAGAACAGTTTTCAGACGTTTGGAGATGCCTCGGGAGCTAAAATCAACTATAATAAATCAGCCCTACTCTTCTCGCTAAACATTAACCAAGATAGAGGTCCTTTTCTTAGTTGTATCCTGGGTGTTCAAAATGTTGAAGACCTCGGCCATTATCTTGGTCTCCCTTCGACCATTTCTACAAAAAAAAAAAAAAAAAAATTCAAAGACTTCAATTTCATTGTGGATAAAGTAGGGAAAGCACTATAAGATCGGAAGTCATCCTTATTTTCTTTAGAAGGTAAGGAAATTTTAATGAAAAGCATTGGTCAAGCAATACCAACTTATGGGATGAGCTTATTCAATCTCCCAAAAGTTTCACACAGAAATTACAAGAAACTTCTTCTATTTTTTGTGGCTATGTTTATTTAATGCAACATAAGTCAGAATTCTTTGAACTGTTCAAGGCAGAAGTTGAAAATTCATTAAATAAAATAATTAAGACATTTTGATCGGATTGAGGTGGAGAGTTTTTGGATATAACATTCCATAACTATTTGATAGAACATGGAATTGTAGCACCTAGTACATTTCAACGAATGGTATATCAGAAAAGAGAAATCGAACTCTGTTGGACATGGTTCGGTCTATGATGAGTTATGCTTCCTTACTAGATTCATTTTGGGGTTTTGTAGTATAGACTACAACGTACATTTTGAATTGTGTTCCATCCAAAAGTGTTACCAAAACACCTTTGGAATTGTGGAATGGTCATAAAGCTAGTTTGCATCATTTTAGAATTTAGGGTTGTCCAACACATGTGCTTGAGGCAAATCCTATGAAACTGGAACCTCGTTCTAAACTATGCCTATTTATAGGTTACCCCAAAGGAACAAGATGTTGTTACTTCTTTGATCTTAAGAAAATAAAGCGTTTGTATCGACAAACGCTACTTTTCTAGAAGAATACCACACAAGGTAGCACAAGCTTCACATTAGATTTGAGTTGAATGAAGTTTCCAAGGAATCTACTGAAACTCCAACAAGAGTTTTTGAAGAACCCAACAACTCAACAAGAGTTGTTGAGGTTGGATCATTTAGTAGGTCAAATCCACCTCAAGAGTTGAGGGAGCCTCGACGAAGTGGGAGGGTGGCGAACCCACCTGTCCGTTACAACAGAAATCCTAGCTATGGTAACGACGGAGATGTTGAGGATTTATTGTGTTACAAGAAGACAATGAAAGATATTGAAAAAGATGAGTGGATGAAAGCTATGGATCTCAAAATGGAGTCGTTGTACTTCAATTCGGTTTAGGATCTTGTACATTTACCTGATGGAGTTAAGCCTATAGGTTGCAAATGGATCTACAAGAGAAAACAAGGTGCTGATGGGAAGGTGTAAACCTTCTAGGCTCGACTAGTGGTAAAAGGTTATACCCAAGTTGAGGGACTTGACTATGCGGAGATATTCTCACATGTTGCCATGCTGAAATCTATTAGAATCCTTCTGTCCATTGTCTCATATTATGACTATGAGATTTAGAAAATGGACGTCAAGACTGCCTTTCTAAATGGCAATATTGAAGAGACCATTTATATGGAGCAACGCAGGGCATTTATAACCCAAGGTCAAGAGCAAAAAGTTTGCAAGCTTAATCGGTCCATTTATGGACTGAAGCAAGCTTCTTGATCTTTGAACATAAGGTTTGATACTATGGTCAAATCTTATGGCTTTGATCAAAATATTGATGAACTCTGTGTACATAAGAGGATTATCAACAGTTTAGTAGCTTTTTTAGTGTTATATGTAGACGATATCCTACTCATAGGGAATGATGTAGGTCTACTGACTAAAGTTAAGAACTGGTTAGCAGCCCAATTCCAAATGAAATATTTGGGAGAGGCTTAGTTTGTTCTAGGAATTCATATCTTTAGAGATCGAAGGAATAAAACGCTAGCTCTGTCTCAAGCATCATACATTGACAAAATGCTTGTCAAGTATTTGATGTAGAACTCCAAGAGAGGCTTACTACCTTATAGGCATGGATTAATATTTTCTAGGGAACATTGTCCTAAAACACCTCAAGTGGTTGAAGAAATGAGACAAATCTCCTATGCATGAGTTGTTGATAGCCTAATGTATGTAATATTATGTACTCGACCTGACATCTGTTATGCAGTAGGGATAGTCAGTTGATATCAGTCTATTTTAAGATATGATCACTGTACCACCGTTAAGAATATCCTCAAGTATCTACAGAGAACGTGAGACTATATGCTTATGTATGGTTCTAAGGATCTGATCCTTACAGGATACATGAACTCTGATTTTCAAACTGATAAGGATTATAGGAAATCTACATTAGAATATGTGTTAACTCTTAACAGAGGGCCAATAGTTCAGAGGGCCAATAGTCTTGGTGAATTAAGGAAGCTGTTTGACTTAGGAAATTCTTGGCTAGTCTGGAATTCGTTCTAGACATGTCAAAACTCATAACACTTTATTATGATAATAGTGGTGTTGTGGCTAATGTCTGGGATCCTAAGAGTCACAACCATGGAAAACACATAGAGCGGAAGTATCATCTCATCTAAGAGATTGTGCATCAACGGGACATAATCGTCATGCAAATAGCTTCGAAGCACAATGTTGCTAATCCACTTACAAAGGTCCTCAGGGTTAAGGTGTTTGAGATTCACCTACAGAGTATGGGTCTATCAGATAGGCCATGTTTAGACTAGGGCAAGTGGGATATTTGTACTGGACGCATGCTATGCCCTAGTTTATTGATTTGTGTACTTTTTTATTTTAGTTTGACTTTTTACATTGTACACCCCATTAGCTTTACGCCAAGCGGGAGATCATAGGGTTCTATAGTTTGTAATTGTATTGTACAAACATTTTATTCATGTAATAAAATATGTGATGTTTTATTTCAAAATTAGTTGCATCAACCACAAACAAATAAACTAACATCCAAGGTTATCTTGTAACTGAAACATGTATGTAGAGATATACAGGTGGATCATGTTTAAGTGATCACCTAAATAGTTTGTAGTAGATGAATAAGGCTGGATACCTTATCCTGGTGACACTATGAGTATGGCCCACTTTGTAGATGTTACAATGGTTGTAAAGTGCTACAAATGATCTAACTCTAATAATTCGTGTGGAGACATGTGAGCAGAAATATTCTATACAAAGAAGTTTGTATAAAATTGGACCACAAAATATTTAGTCTCATTATATAATGTCGTTCACAATGGAGACTTACATTTCACCAGGATGACCATAGGTAACATGACCTGAATCTAGAATGAGTTGTGAACTCTTTCCTATGAAGGTGATCATTTGATTTGTATAGATGAGAGTGGCCAGATTGCCGACTCAATAAGCCTAAGATTTTAGGGATTCGTCTGATTGGGGAGTTGGGAACATAGATACACAAGAAGGAATTCACTTCTTCCCCAATGTCGGGGCAAGTAGATAAATTGCTCAATTAAGGACTGATTTCGAGGCTTGAACAATGTGGCATCGCACCTTCTTCTGGCCTACAAGGCGTTTGGTCATAGTTAGACTATGATTTATTATTAATTAGAGGGATCAGTGATACTTAAGGAGATAGATATAACTATAGATGCAAAACGATAATTTTGGCTCAGCTGTACTTACAAGTAATTTGTGAAGAGTCATTGTAACGTTCATTGGTTATATACAATGGACATAGAAATATATCTGTAGTGTAAAGAGTGCAGCTGTCAGTCTTTAGTGGTGCTCGATATTTTACGGATGGTGAATAATTTAATTGAAGAGTTTAATTAATTATTCACGTACAATTGGAGCTTCAAGCTACAGGTCCATGAGGTCCCCTTGGTAGCTTAACGGGATTTTATGAGAATCAGTTTTTGGATTAATTTGAACGGTTCAAATTAATTGAAGGAATTAATTATATATGATATAATTAATTTAATTTTAATTATATATGACACAATTACTATAATGTATTTGATATATTATAAAGATAAATATTTGAATATGATTCAAATATTAATTATGTGAATTCAATTCATATAATTAAGTTTAGTATAAATGGGATCTATATTAAATATCGTTGTTGAGAGAATTAAAGTAGAGGTTATATTGTATATGATACAGTATTAAATTATAGGTTATATGTTATATTTGATATAACATATAGTTTAATATATATATTATATGATAAAGTTGTTATCATATATATATATAAAGGTTTATTGTTAAATTAATTTTATTTTTAAAAAAATAATAAACAGGTTTAGGGAGGAAATTGTAACTTTCTCCCTCTTTATTCTCTCCACAACATGCAAGAGTGGAGTAGGCACGCTTAAGTCTTCTTTTTCCTGAAGAAAAGATACACAGAGGGTTCTGTGATCTAAAGCCTTCCTCTTCCTCCTCTCATCTAAAAAAAAAAAAAAAAAAAAAAAATTCTTTCCTCTCAAAATTCAAAATAGCCAAAGCCCACTCCTCCTAGGTTCTCATCTCAGAGAATGTCGCGGTAGCTTTTGTGGTGTTGTCCATTTGTTCGAGGGAATTTTAATTGAAGAATCGTTCTTCAAAGCTAAGAGTTTCGTCCCTATTTTAATTCTTCTGTTAACGTTAATAGCATGTTGTAATTATTCATTAAATGCATAATTTTGTTATTTCTCTGTAAATTTTCTATTCTGTAAAATTTTTGAAAAATTGGGACGATCCGCTTCCACTCAAGAACCCTAAAAAAGTTCCTTCAATTCATGCATCATAAAGGTTATAATGTATGATGTAGAGAAATGAATATGTATGTTTATTTTTCATGTATGATAATTATAAGCGTTGTAATTAGATGAAAAATGAAATTTGTATTGAGCATGACATTACTTAGATTAACATAAATGTTATATTTAATCAAAGTTATCATAATGCAAATGAAAAAGGATTTTGACAAACTAGAATTAAAATCTATATTCAAGAGTTGTATGCAAACATAGGTAAAAAATTGATTTTAAATGGTATAAAATTAATTCACCAAGACTTATGTTAAATACATTTCTAATAAAATGGAACACCTATACCTAGAAATGGACCTAGAAGGTGAATTAGAAAAATATTTTATAAGCATGCAATAAGTGATTAATTTCATTAAAAGTGTTTAATGAAGAAAAACGCATATTGTTAAACTGTTCAATAGCATTATATTGAGAAAATTTAACAAAGACTTAATTAAAATAATATAGCCTTACTTTTTCTAAGTTAATAAACCCAGAAGGTAGAACACTTAGTGGGAGGAAAAGTATATATATGATATGTCGTTTTTGCACCTACTTTCTCCTAAAGTGTTCATGGGGTGAGATTCATGCTCGACCTCGTGTTGCCATGGGTGCACCCTCCTTTAGGAAGGTATTTGCATGAATCAATACAAAGGTGAATGGAGAAAGTGTTTATAGTAAGTGGGAGAAGGACGTGTAACAACATATCCTGCAATCTCCTTCGTTAGTTTGTAATGTTTCATTCATGCTCGGCCTCGTGGTGTCCTGGGTGCACCCTCCCTTAGAAAGGTATTTGCATGGGGAAGACAATACAAACTCCAGAAATGGATAAGACCACTGTAACCAATTACACCAATTATGTTCTTCCCTTAGACAGACAGATTGGAGTAGGGTTAAAGGATTGAAAATAAAGGGTTACACTTACAACAAAGCATTAAATCGGTTAATGATGTATTGACTAGATGAATGGTAATTAAACATTATATGATAAGGAGTTATTCTAGGATAATATTTGAT
The DNA here is from genome assembly GCF_027475165.1 of Benincasa hispida. NCBI lineage: Eukaryota > Viridiplantae > Streptophyta > Magnoliopsida > Cucurbitales > Cucurbitaceae > Benincasa > Benincasa hispida. The sequence continues at coordinate 29,693,283 of NC_143485.1, forward strand.
TGAGAGTGTCTCACTTCAGTGATAAAGAATGACTGTACACCCTGAGGTGACATTTATTCAAAATCACTAAATATATCATTGAAAAATTCAATGATATTGGAGTTCATTAATTTTTACTAAACTAATTGGATTGAAATGAAAAATGAATTTTGCACAAATGTCTAGCACGTATAGCTCAATCATTATTTTTCTTGGCACCTAAAAATTAACTAAAGAAAAATCCAAAGATTCGACCCTATTCACAAGATGATGCCACCGAAAGCATTATTTCTCAATGTGGCGTTGTCATCCCATCTTGATAAAATCTCCAATATTCTTTGACTACAAATTGCAGACGCATTTAGTATAAACAATTAGGTTACTTTAAGAAGTCAATCCTTATCATTTGCTTATAATTCTTAATGTGGCTACTTTTGTTTTCAATCATTTGACCTAATTTCTCTAATTTCAAGTTTGACTAGTTACACCTCATTTGTCCTTTGAATTTTGAACTTTATCACAGGAGTATATTTAAACATGGCGAAAATTGTCCTTAAACTTCCCCTTAGATACCAAAAGAATAAATAAACATATAAAAAGCAAATACTCGGTTATTTACTCATAGTTAAAATTCTATTATAGTAAACTAGCGATACGAATGAAAATTGATCCACAATCATTTTAGCCCTATTATTGAGATCAGTTTTAAATAATTGTGAATTACAAACAACAATTATAAACAATTACTTATAAAAATTTTCCAATACCGGAACTAAAGGTTCCTAACTAAGACTTGGATACAAGATCAGGGTTGGGATAATGATGAGAGAAATCGAAGAATAATTTTGTTGGAAGGATTTAAAGAGTGAGTCAACTTATAGTGAGTGACGCCACTTTTTGCTTCTACACATGCTCTTTATTTATGTGAACCTATAAAGATTATCGACATTGGTGGTCTACTTCAATGTGGCTAAGATGAATAAGGTTGTCATAGACGAGTCTAGGATTTGGGGGTGTCCGGCCTATATGCTTGTGACTAACCCAAAAAAATTGGGACCATACAAAGTTGTACCACTTTGCAGGCTACTCAAAAAAAACAAGAGGTGGTCTCTTTTATGATCCAAAAGAGAATAAAGTATTTGTATCGAAAAATACTACTTCCTTGGAGAAAGATCACATTAGGGAGGATAAACCAAGAAGCAAAATTGTATTAAATGAGCTTTCCAAGGAATCTTCTGAATCTTCACCAAGGGTTACTGATGAACCAAGCACTTTAACAAGAGTTGTTGATGTTGCTTCATCTAGTTACACACATCCTTCTTAAGAGTTTAGAGGCCTCGACGTAGTGGGAGGGTTATAATCTAACCTGCTAATTATTTGGATTTAACAGAAACTCAAGTCGTCATACCAGATGATGATGTCGAAGGAAATGGTTGATAAAGACAAAGATGAATGGATTAAAGCCATGAATCAGGAAATGGAATCTATGTACTTCAATTCCATCTAGTCATTTGTAGATCAACTTGAAAGGACAAAACCCATAGGTTGCAAATGGATCTACAAGAGAAAAAGAGGTGTAGATGGTAAGGTGCAAACCTTTAAGGCTAGATTAGTTGTAAAGGGTTATACCCAGGTTGAGGGACTGAACTATGAAGAAACTTTCTCACTTGTTGCATGCTCAAATCTATCCACATTCTCTTGTCCAGATGAATATGAAATATGGTAGATGGACATCAAGGCTACCTTTTGAATGGTAATCTTGATGAGACCATTTACATGAATTGACCAGAATGATTCATCGAACATGGTCAAGAGCAAAAATTTTGCAAGCTTAATAAATCCATTTATGGGTTGAAACAAGCATCTCGACCTTGGAATATAAGATTTGGCACTATAGTCATAATTTATGGCTTTTATCATAATATTAAGAACTTTTTGTTTACAAGAAGATCATCAACAATTTAGTAACTTTCTTGGTTTTATATGTGGATGATATCCTATTAATTGTGAATGATGTAGATTTTCTGACTGACATTAAGAAATGGCTAGCTGCTCAATTCCAAAGTAAATATTTGGGTGAAGCAAAATTTGTTTCAGGGATCCAAATTATTACCTTTCAGGCTTGGAATTATTCTGTCTAAGGAACAATGTCCTTAGACACCTCAAGAAGTTGAGGAGATGAGACAGATTCCCTATATATTTGCAGTAGGTAGCCTAATATATGTCATGTTGTGTATTAGTTCTGCTATTTGCTATGCAGTGGGAATAGTTAATAAATATCAATTCAATTTAGGATTTGATCACTAGACGGCAGTTAAAATTATTCTCTAGTATCTTAAAAGAACGAGAAACTATATGCATGTGTAACTTTCTAAGGATTTCATCCTTACAAGATACACCGACTCAGATCTTTAGACTGATAAGGATTCAAGAAAATCCACATCAGGATTAGTGTTCACTCTTAATGGAAGTGTTATAGTATGTCGTAGCATCAAACAAGATTGTATTGTTGACTCTACCATGGAGGTAGAGTATATAGCTGCTTGTGAAGCTGCTAAAGAAGTTTTCTGGCTTAGGAACTTTTTGACAGATTTGGAAGTTGTTCCAATCATGTCAATGCTCATCACCCAATATTGTGAGAATAATGGTGCTGTGGCAAATTCCAAGGAACCTCGAAGCCACAAACGAGGAAAGTACATCAAGCAAAGTATCATCTCATCAAGAAGATTGTGCAACAGGGAGATGTGATCGTCATAAAGATCGCTTCAAAGCACGACGTTGTTGATCCTTTTACAAAGGTTCTCAAGGCTCAGGTTATTTAGGGTCACCTAGAGAGTCTAGATCTACGTATATGTGTCATCTTGTCTAAGGCAAGTGAGAGATTTTGGGTATAGAGAATGCCCTAGTTTATTTTATTGTACTGTATATTGTATCTTGTACTGGATTCCCCACTCGCTTAAAGACAAGTGTAAGATTGCTGGATTTGGTGTTCTAAATCTCATTCATCTTATAGTTTGTAATTTTGTAAGTACAAATTTTTTATTTAATAAAATAACAAGTATTTGATTGACTTTTAGATAACATTAACTTAATCCAATAAATTAAGATATCCAAGATCGTTGTATGAAACTTGAATAATATATGGTAGATATACGAGTGAATCATGTTCAAGTAATGACCTAAAAAGTTTGGAGTATATGGTTAAGGTTGGGTGCTTATCCTGGTGACACTACGGATACGACCCA